>NW_022900928.1:13826800-13881584 GCF_012274545.1 Fukomys damarensis
TATATATGGCATATAACACATTTTCCTAGTCTCTCTTGTTTTCACTATGCGTTGCATTTTCATTTGAAAAAAGACGTGTTAAGTGACTAGAGCACTCTCTAACTGTGGGGGAAGTGCTGAGTGTGGTTCAGACAGAAAACAAGTAAGCTATGAATGGGAGACTTCTTAGAAGTAGGCTTTCTGCTTAGAGGATAATGTTGATGTGAATATTCTTTTGGCCTTTTCCTCATTCCAGCTAGTTAAGTTTCATCTTCTAGTCCTAATAATTTTTCCAACTACAAATTTATTTATTGGGCTGTAAGATAAAAAATGTGAAAATTTCATTTCTGATGTGTGGTAGAACTTAATATGGTTTTCAAATTTCCTCCCATTTTGTTTGAAGTAAATAGGGTAATTACTCACTAAAATTCTAATATCTTTCAGGGCTTTAGGGATGAATCTAAAACAGAACTATATAATGTTTTATTTAAGCAAATCCATGTTCTTATTAGGCGGTTCACCTTAATGTCATTTTTATAAGTAAACTTTCCTTTATTTTTTTTTTGAGGAGTTATTTAATTAATTTTGTTGTACTACCACATTCTGACATCTGCCTTGTTAAGGCCTGCAGGATGTGATTTGTGGTTTAAAAATGAAAATAATGTATTATTTGAAAGATGACAAATCATTTGGGAATGATACATAAATATGAATATGAAAGAGTCCGATGCATTTCTGTTTCATTTTTCCTTTTAGGCTAAGGCACATGTGTAGTTGTCTGTGTTCCCATAAAGTGTTCCAGTTGTATGTCTGATCTGTATCTAACTATGAATGAAACTGACTATGAAAAAAACTACTGCCCTGTTAGCCTCTCGGACTGTTTATGGTCCTCATTTATTGCAGGGCTTTGCCATATAACCACTGGGTGGATCTGGTTTTACTTATCAAATCCAGATCCCTCCCCGCCGAGTAGAGTGAAGTTCCTGGGCCGCTAGCTTCTTATTTTGAGGTTCATGGCAGTTTGAGAATTGAAGCTGTCAGCCCCGGACACCAAGGGTTTCTGTGGAAAGATTAACACTGCTAAATAACCGTTGGTAAGTTTTCTGTACATGCAGCTCAGGTGAAATGAGCATTTTACTTCTAAGTAAAGAACTTACTTTAGTAATTATGGACAAATATTCATTTCCTCATAGTCCTTCTGTCTTCTACTTTGGATAAGAGCAGGTGTCAACTGGAAGGCTTTGGTAATCTTTCACCATAACCTCCATGTTTTTCCGAGGGGGAGGAGTAGGTGGGTATGAGGGAGGGGACAACACATAAGGTTTACATAAATAGTAACATAGTCTTTTCTCAAAAGAGCATTTTATTTTCTTTGGAGATGAAGATGTGAGAAGGGAATTTGGTTGGGTTTATAAGAAGGCCATTTCCCAGTAAAAAGAGGTGGCTGTTAAGTCTTCATTGGAATCTCCACTCTGAGAGAACATGTTTCCCTGGTGCTCTAAAGGGCAAATGTTTTGAATTTGTTGACTTTAAAAGTAGCTGGAAGATATACTAAAAATCCATAAAATGAGTCTTTTCATTATTAAGCATAAAATATGGGAAAGATATCTGGGAAGAAATCTAAGGGGAAATAGCCTTTCATATACACTAATAATGCATGGGTACAGTCTCACTATCTTTTGGCTAAATAAGTCTAACTGCATTCTGAAAAAAAGTGAACAACATTTTAATTTTTTAAAATTCTGTAGCTGTAAGTTGGTTAAAAAAGAGAAAACATTTTGAAAAACATTCATAGTGCCATGTATTAAACAAAGCAGATGAACTGATTTATAGAGTTCCATACACATTCTGTAAAGGGTAAGCACTGCTAACAGAATGAGTGGCAGTCTCTGAGCGTGAACAGGCCCCAGGGACTAGTCTTTGTTCCTCTGGTCTTGACAGGCATGTGTCTCTGTTAAATGAGGGCTTAATTTCTCTCATATGTGAACGATTTCCAAGCCCAACAAAGGCAGCCAGGACCCAGGCTGTTTAAAAGAACCAGCACAGGAGAAAGCATTCTTGAAGACAGAGGATGCTAAAAGGCTAATTACTCACCACGGCTTAGCTACTGTTTTATTTTTTTCCCTACTCAAGATTTATTAACATAGATCTGTCACATTTTCTTTTACACAAACACACATTAAAATTACAAGGGTATATTTTTATTCTTCGTGAGATAGCCATTTGCTGCTCTCTGCTCCTCGAGAAGAGGTGCCCCCTCAGCAGTTGTGGTGAATATCACGGAATATTAATTCACTGGCGGGGGAGGGGAGAGGCTTGTATACTTTGGATCTTTTCTGTCTCAAGTGGAAGGAATTTAAACTATTTACTGAGCAGCATCCTTGGCAACACTGAGAATCAGTTCTTTTGCCTGTACTTGCTTAAAATGTGGAGATCTTTATTTCAACCATTCTCTGGGAGTTTCAAGTTATCATTTTATTTTTATTTTTTTAGCTTTCTCAATTTCTGGGGGAAAAATTCTTGTCGTAAAAGCACATGTGTAGGAGGTTACAGGTATGTTTCTGTTTTTACTTTTTAAGGCTTTTGACTTGTTAGAACCCTTGTTAGTGCTTTATCTTAATTTTGACCACTGAGTTTTTAATTTCTGTACTTTTCCTTTTAAACTTGATATCTTTTTTAGTAGATAATGATCTACAAATCAGCATTTAAATGTTTGCATGACAACTATTTTGTCATATTACATCATAAAGATAAATATGAACAATAATCTTTTGCTTCACCAGGTTCAGGTGTTTTTTAAAACAGAGCATACCAATTATTTGAATTATTTTCAAAGAATTGTTTTTAAGTGAAAATCTCTTCCAACTCTAAAACTTCTCTAAGAATAAAGGTGTAGATTTATGAAATGAAACATGCAAATTTATTTCCTAGCATCTTCAATAAATGTTTAAAAATCTGCCCCAAACATTTAAATCTACATTTTAAACTTTTAACATAAAAGAATTAGAAAAGCTTCAAATATAGGCACTTGTCCCCAAAGCCAGATGTGTAACATTTATCACTTTATTGGGAAAATGTTCTACTGTACATAGGCTCTGTGTGACATAATAAAAAAGGAGGGCTACCTGTTCATGTTATTTGTAATGATGGACAACTGACCGGTAACTTATATGATTGCATCTGATTATCAAAGTGCTCATCATGAATGAACTGGAATTTTTCTGTGTTCATTAGCAGTTGTAGCTGAAAAAACGTAATTTTCACTCTGTGACTATTTCTTCTACTGTATAGTTAACTCCTGAGAGTATCTGGGCCTAAAATGTAGCTGTGATGGTGTAACTCTGAAGGAAAAAATGTGGTTGATATCTTTCCTTAGAATGTGAAATGGTGACTATGTAACTTGCAGAAGAAAAAGGTAAAAGCCTTTTCCTCCAAAGTGGTTTTGCTTAACTGCCTTGCCTTCTACCCCAGAAGTACTGTCGTGTTCCTCCTAAGGCATGTTTTAGTAGAAATAACAGTTGCCAAACCAAGTCATCTTTATTCCAGATCTGGAGTATATCTGAATATAAAAGGCAATAGCACCTTCAGAAATGAGAGTAAAAAAAATTCTAGGATCTTTATTGTAACATGAATTAATGTTAAGCTTGTTTTCCCTTTATTACTTAGAATGTTCTTCAGAATTGACAGTGAATATCATTTCTTTATAAATCTCCCTCTGTTTTGTTTCCTGTTACTATAAATGACACCTTCACTCCAAGTCAAATTTCATATCTTCATCACAGAATTGTCAATTCTAGTCCAATTTACGTGTAAATGCCTCAAATTATATTTTAAATCTTACTATAACTAATATAATTCAGGTTATCATTGCTTCAAGACCAAACTGCTGAAATAGAATCTTAAATTATCTCCTCACTTCAGTCTGTTGCTTTATACTTCATTTTACATATCCATCTCGGGGTTTTTTTCCTAAAGCACACTTCTCATTGTGTTTCTCTTCTGCTTAGATGTTTCCACTGGAGTTCTATTGATTATGATTTTATTTTGATTAAATTTTCATTAAGCATTTAGTTTCGAAGACTCTTCTGGTCTTTGAGGGTATGGCAGTCTAGCAAATTCTCTGATGCTACTAAGTTTATGTTACAGTGGAGGTAGACAGTCAATAAAAGACATAAGTAACATTATAGCATGCTAGGAGAACTACTATGTAGAAAAGACAGGGAAGGGTAAACAGGTAGGAAAAAGGGACTGAAACTATAAATAGGGTGTTTAAGTAAGTACTTAACAGAAAAGGAAACATTTGAGCATACGAGCCTAAAGAATTGAGGAAGCAAATCATGTGGCTATGTGAAAAAAGCCTGTAAGTCAGAGAAGAGCAGATACAAATTCTCATAAGGTAGGAACAAGCCCACCCTATTTAAGGAACTTTAGTGTTCCAGTATAAAGCTGGCAGGCAGGAGTGACAAAAGGCAGAAGAGTAGGAAATATGAATGACAAGAGTCTTTTATACCATCATAAGGACTTTGGTCTTCAAATGCTCTGAAAGACCACTTGAAAGAATAATGGCACGGGATTTGACTTGGGCTTTAGAGGCTCATTCTGGCTCCTTTGTTTCTTGTAGACTGAAGGAGGCAGGAGTAAAAAGTAGAGCAACTATGAGAAGGTTAATAAAGCAAAAAATATTGGTTTCTTACTGCAGTGGAAATAGTTAGATTCTAGATATATTGTGAGAGGAAAAAAAAGAGTTTTGGAATGAACAGGAAACAGAAAAGTCAAAGGTGTGGCTTCAAGGATTTGGACCTAAGGAACTGAAAAAATGGAGTTGACGTTTCACTGGGATTCTGCCATTCACTGGGAAAACTGTAATAGAACAGACATCAACAGGAAGTGAATGACTTGAGGAAGGGTTAGTCTTGAACTGATAAGTTGAAATACTTAATCCAGGAGGAGATGTTGAATAGGCAGCAGGATCTGAGAGTCTGGAATTCAAAGGAGATATAGGGACTGGAAATAGACATTTGGGAGTGTCTGTGTATGGATGATTTTCTGTGTTCGGAGTTCTCACCTTGAATTTTATGGCTCTTCATAATATGGCTCCTAGTGTTATTTCTAGCTTTACATTTTTTTGGATAGCTAATAAACTCGTCTGTATGTAATCTCCTGAACATGACTTGTGCTCTTCCATCTCTTGTTGTCATATTGTTTTACTCCTTGGAAGACCCATTTTTTTCCTTATATTCACTTTAACCTCTTAAAAGCCTAGGATCTCATTAAGAGCTAGTTCCATGAAACCTTTACTGATTTACCAATACCTCTGCGCCCTGCCCTAAAGTTATCTTTCTTTTCTGAGTTTTCATAGTCCCTTGGTGGCTTTTTCAAAGCATAGGACATTTACTGCTTTTTAGCTTTTTGTGCATGTTTCGTTCCTCCTACAAGATAATAGCTGCCCTAAAAACAGAGATAATACTAAGTTTTTATAGTCCCAACATGCCTACCTTGGTGCCTTTCTTGCACAAGGCTAATGATCTGTGGATTTTTTTAAACTTAAATAGTTGAAATCTTAATTTATTTTAATGAACACTCAGAATTATTTTTTTCTTTTTTTATATGCTCATTACTTATTGAAGCAAATATTACAAAAGCTCATATTATGAAACAAATTACACTAAATATTTAACTTATGGCTTCATGAATTAATAGAATGATAGAAAATTAAGAATTTGTATGTCGAATTCCCTAGGAACTGATCTGATTGAAGTCGAGTCTATCCAATTTAGCTATGTTTGGGGATGAATTTGTACTTTTTAACTTCTGCTTCATTAAAGTGGATAATTTTTATGAAATGAACAGACCATAATTGATTAATTAAAGAATCATTTTTGGGGTCAGGCATGGTGACAGACACCTATAATCCCAAGGCTCACAAGCTTGAACCTAGCCAGGGCAACTTAGTGACTTAGCAAGACCTTGTCTCAAAAAACTTAAAAAATATATATAAAGTAAAATAAAAAGTAGTGGGATGTAGTTAAATGTGAAAGTCCTAAGTAAAACCTTCAGTACAAGAAAAATCATTTAATGACCAATTTTGATTGACTCTGATATTAATTGAAATGTTTATGAGGAGCAAATAGAACTGTAAATATAAACTGCAAAGTATCATTGGCCTTCACTTCAAACTCTAGTGAATAATTTGTATTTCTAGACAGTGTTTAAATATATAGTTAATTTGGATACTTATATTTCAGGGACTTTTATAAGTCCTTTACACATATTATCTCCTTAAGGAGTCTGTATTTTTGAGGGATTCTTCCCTGAGAGTTATTAAACTTCACTGTAGTTTTTAATGGACTACTTAGGGATATGTAGTTCTATACGCAGTTTACCGTCTAATCCCCTTTCTAAGCACTATAGCCTCCATAATTCTTGGTTATGTTTTGTTAAAACAAAATATTGAAAGTGGTAGATTCACCTCAATTACATAAACATTTATTAAATACCCTAGCACTGAGCTGGACACACCAATGTGGAACAGCTAATGTCTATGCCTTTAAAGAATTCATGGTTTAGTAAGAGACATTTGGACAATAATCATATTAAATAGAGCATTGATTTTTTTCAGTTAATAAAATTCCTTAATTATCCTTCTTTGCTAATCATAGACTATGTTAGCCTTAGCAACACCAAGGGTATATGCCTTAAATGTGATGATGGTTATTTGTGGCTTGTAAGATATCACACCAAGTAGAACAGTAGAACTTACTGAAACTCCACTGAAAATTATTCTTCCAAAAGTAGATTTTTAAAACACTTACAATTTGCTATTTTAGTAATCAGCTCTAGGAAAACCTTTAAGTTAGCTATAAAGAAATAAAGAAGCAGTTAATTTCACAGCCTTCACTTAACATCGGCTCTGTGTTACAAGCCTGAAAGCTAGGTGTATGGGGCATATAGGAAACACAAGACATACTATTTTCCCTCTCAGACCTTTCAAAGGAGCCAGGGAGACAGAAATGCCCATGCATTCTAAAAGTGAGAACAATAGCAGAGCATCTTGGCAACAAGTACAGAAATACTAATTATAAACTGCATGGCTAAATGCTAAATGTTCACTAATTATAATGAATGAAAGTAAAAAGTTACACATAAGCAAGAGATTATTTTACAAAGCTTTTATTTGCTCTAAGTTGAACATATTATTATATGGTGCTTATAAACGTGATGTACTTAATGTGTTACTTGAGAGTTTCTAGAGGCTCAACTCTTAGGTCTGTGGCTGAGTAACAAGTACACTTCTCAATGTCCACACTTGTCAGAGGACAAAATGCATACCACATGATGAACTGCAGGGCAAAGGAGCCCCAGAGGAAGACACTGCAGGTTGTTATCTTGCTGGATTAACCTTCTCTTTGGCTTAGGTTTAGAGGCCAAAGCCACACAGTATCAAGGTCCTGAGAGAATGGTTTAATCTGTAACTTAAAAGACTTTACTCAAGATTTATTGGCAAGATTTGTTTTTCACTTTAAGAGAGACTTTTCATCTTCAGACATCTAGAAAGTATGCTTTTCTTCTTTCTCTCTTTCTCCCTGCCTTCCTTTTTTTCTCTTTTCTTTTTCTCCCTCCCCCTGCTTTCTTTCGTTTTCCCTAAAATACTGGCCAAGAAAACTTGCTTAGACTGTTCTTTGATATTGAACCTTTTGAAGGGTTAAGATTATAAGATTAAAATGAGTAGTTGTGATCTTTTCAATACGCTATTGTCTATTATTTATTTGTCTTTTAAGTAAATTATTTCATTTAAAAGAGATATAAACAAAATCTGTAGGGTCTTAGACTGTTTTGGCTGGGAAAAAAATCAAACCTAGATTACTCAGTTTCAAAACTTTTAAAGCTGACACACAAGAAGCATATTTCACATGACCAGTCAGTATGTACATGCGGTATATTATATACACAAATGTAATAATAAATACACAAATTTCATTAAATGATACTTCCCTTACAACCCGGAATGCTTTCTCTCTGACATCTTTCTTTTTTCTGTTTCAGTTTCCTTTCCCCTCGTCATTTTTTCATTTTCCTCTTTTCTGCTCCTTGTCTTTTTCTTCTTTCCATTCTTTTTCACTATCCTCCATTTTCTCATCTTTCTCTACTCATTCATTTCTATTTTTCCCTGTTTTCCATCTTCTCTTGCTCTTTCCCATACTCTTGTTTCCCTCTGTTGTCCTCCTTTCTTTTCTTTTTTTATGTTTACCCTTTTCTCTTTCTCTTTATTTTATTTCCTCATTGAGTTTATTGGTACATTTTAGGTACACAGTACAGTTACATTCATCACTGGGATCTTGTGCCTTTACATGACAGGACTTAGTTATCATTTTTTCCCCTTATCCCTGCCTTTCCTTCACCCCCTCCTCCCTTCCCTGTTTACAATAACTTTATTTCCATTTTCTCATTTTTTTCTTTTTTCTTATTTCCTTTCCCCTATCCTTCCCACTTCTACACCTTTAGCCCTTTTCATCTTATCTCTCTATTTTATTGTATTAAAAATGACACCTTGCCAAACAAATTTGGAAAACTCAACCCTATTCGACTGAACATAGGACCTTCAAGCTGGGCTACTTTTCTGGCTCTTCCTCCTCCCTCTTCCTCTTTTCTCTTTCACCTGTTCCTTCCTTCTTCTTTTCCTTATTTTTTATTTGACACAGGGTCTTGCTAAGTTGCTAAGTTTTACACTGGTCTTGAGTTTGAGATGCTCTCGCCTCACCCTACCAGGGTGTTGGGATCACAGACATGTCCCATAGTGCCAACTTGCTTTTTATTTTTGTAATTTGGTTACCATTTTTTTTCTTTTTGCTTTTAATTTCAGGGAGGTACAACAAATTTTAAACCACAAAGGTGCATGGTCAATATTATAAATAATATTAAAGTAAGTTTTTTAAAAAAATAACAGACACATTATCAAATTATAAGGGATATAGTCTTCACAAAGTTGAGACCTAGGAGAAAAGAAAGGAATAGATTTATCTGGGGAGTGCTAGAGCCAGTTCACCCTGCCTCCCAGAGTCTGTATTTGTCTGTCTTTTCTCTTCTTATCCATTGACATGATATTGACTGATTGAAAGCAGCCCTCATGTCCAGCACAGAAACTGGCCAATGATCCAAATATTTTTTTTTCTTGAAAGCAAGTTTACCAGACCACAACTAAGTGTGATAAAGGGCAAAAATATTACAGAGAAAAACAATCAAACCTTTGAGTCATTGATTCTTAAAACAGACACAGGATGTTAATTAACCAGTATCGTTAGTTTGGGATCAAGAGTTAAAAACTTTTTTGTAGTTTTGTGAAGAATTTGGATTTAATCGAAGAATGTTAAAAAGAGAGCTCAGTTCCAAAAGTTCTTTACTAATTTAAAGCTATTTTAAAGTAATTCACAGCCAGAAATAATTAGCCCCCTGGGCGTACTGTACTGCTTTTGTAGACTTAGGGAAAGAAGGAAAATTTAGAAATCTGAACAGAACGTTGGCCTAAGAAAATGAAACACTCTACAATTAATTTTTATCCTCAGTCCATAATTTCTTTCTGACAGTATATCGTTTGTGTTGTAGATAGGTTTGCAGGCTACTTTAACATAAAGAAGTATTATTATTTTTACTTTTATGTTACAGAGTAACCACTTTAGCTGCTCTCTCTGTTAAGCAATTTTGCTGCATTTAGTATAATGCCACAAAATGGTATCTGTGAGAAGTCACCATGACAGACCTGGACCGACACCAAGCACCATCCTCTACCAGGAGGCCCTTGCAGCCCAGCCACAGGCCTAAGAGAGCTCCATAGCCCCAGGCCATATCTTTTGGTGGGGGGGTGGCTCTCCCATTTGAATTCTGGACGTGGATGCAAAGGTTGGGCCTTTAGAGCTGAAACTAGACTCTCAATCTGTGTCTTTCTGCTGAGTTGGATGAAGTTTTGTCACACTAGTACTGGACGTTATCTTCTCCCTCTGCCCAGTCTCCTTTCTGCCTCCTGTTTTCAAGTGTCATTCTCTAGTAAATGTCCTGTTTGCCAAATCTTGTTTTATTCTCTGCTTTAGAGAACTCACCTTCTGGAAGCCCTGTATATATACGTCAGTGTTAGGCTCAGGCAGTTTTATCAGGTCTGGCCAGTGCCATTGAACCCTGCATTTCTGATATGTTAGACCTTCTGTAAGGTCCCCACGCTACTCATGCCACTTCATATATGGCAGAAATGTTATGAAAAATATGCATTAGAGGGTTTTGCTTCATGTCTCAGTTCCTGTACCCAAATTCTGCCTCTTTACACACATTTAGTCATGAACTTTCACCTATCCTAATGTTCTGTTGCATTAACTAGATTTTTATAGGTAGAAATAGACTTATCAAAAGTCTGATTGTTCTGTAAGCCAATAAAAGTGTAGAAAGGAGACTATTTTAATGGTAAATGTTTATATTATAAACTTTATTACATTTTAAATTTAACTCCAAATTCCACTTGGTCAAAATTTAAAAGTTTCCAAAGTTGTGTGCATAGTTTTTAGGCTACTAAAATCCAGATTTTAGCTTTTGTATTACTCAGAATTCTGCTTTTTTTTCTTTTGGTACCAGGGATTGAACTTGGGTCTTTGCGCTTGCAAGGCAGGCCACCAAACCGCTGAGCTAAATCCCCGGCCCAGAATTCTGTATAAAGGCTTTTTACCTTATTTTTTCTATCAGTTCACAAGTTCATATCACCTAATATTTCTCTATCAAATTACCTTTTGATACTATAAGACCAAATAAAAAATAAAAAAGGAAGCAAAATAGTTTTAATGAACACTAAAACTTTCACATAACTGTTTCTGAAAAATTGTTTGAAAATAATATGGTAGAAAAGATAAGAAAAATGAGAAACACTAACATTTAAATTAAAGTATTTGCTCTTTAATGAACTGAATTTCAGCATACTCATACCAGAAGTGATTTTTGTTTGAATTAGAGTAGGAGATACAACAAAAGGATGTAGTCATCTAGGAAACATTAGTAATTTTAGATAATTTAGTATTAATATAAAATTTGGGCTAACATCAGTTGCATTAAAAAAAGAACTTTAATGGAATCATTTTCTTAAAGGTGTACATTTCTGTAATATCATTGTTAGATATGATTTCAGCATAAAATGAGCTTCTGGGGAGTATGTGCATGATCTTTGTCTTGTAGATGGTATAGTTGATGTATACTCTGTGCCTTTCTAAATGAAAGATATAAAATGGTTGCTGCTAGATGGTGCAAGGAATAGTTTCCCCTACTGCAGATCATGTTCTATCACCTAGTCCATCGCAACAGAAGAGCAGAAAAGGACAGTGGAACACTTTGGCTAGACATTGAAATAAGTGGAGTTGAAAGTAGAGGTTCCCATCAAAGGAATAGTTTTAAGTAGTTTTAGAAAATTACAAATTGGAAGGTGTTTACTTAATCTTCATGAACTCCTTGTTTAAACTATTTGTAAGAAAAATGTATTAATTTGAGGCTTTAAGGGAGAAAAGACTTTAAAGAAAGCTGCTGGCAAATAGTTTCAAACTAATTCAGAAATTAGTTTCAAACTATGATTCTGGCACCTATTTGGCAGGGGTCTTGGACAAATAATTTAAACTTCAGGAGTCTTTTCTATAAAGATGATAAAACGCACAGACTCACATGCATTCATGTACTTCTAACTCTAGCCCCATAGGACTGATGTGAGAATTGGCAGAGTTAATGTGTAGACAAGTCCTTTGTCAGCTACGTACCGCTGAGAGGCATAATCTTAATAATGATGATAAGTGAGTATATATAGAGCAAAGCAATGTTACATCAATTCAGACATCACATTCAACAAAAGTTTTTCCTAACATTTCAAAAAGGACACCAATGAAAGCAGTAAGCAGGCAAGAGGAACCCTCTCATCGTTCCTAGAAGAAGCCCTGCCTACAATTTCTTCATTTCCCTTCTCTACTCTTGAACCTCTAGCTACATATTTCATCCTCATTTATCTTGACAAAAATAAGATGAAATATAATGTTTATGATACTGTTATTTATATATAAATTACCACTGAAGTACAAATAGGACTTAGGAAGTGTGAGAGAAGAAATGACTGCTGATGAAATTTGTTTGCTGTTTCTTTGATACATTTTGGCACTAGATAAACACAGTGTCTACTGCGTTTAACTCTTAATCCAAGAGATCAGCTCAACACTTGGGTGTCATCGTCTACGAAAGGCATACAAACAGGATACATATGTCAAGGAATTTGGTGGGTTTTGGAGATATTGACTTCGAAAAGGTAAACAAATGGAAAAAAAATTAAGGGGATTGGAATGTTTCTGGTGATATAGTGTCTAGATATATTGAATGTATCCAGGAAGCAGAGATGTATTTAATTTCAGGATGGAGATAAACTCAACAATTTTCAAATTGAATTTAATACATTTTACTTATTAATTTCTACCATTTTGGGGCACTGTACTACTATCAAGAATAAAATAAGACAAACTTCTTATCTTTGAATGCTCACAATGTAGTAAATGACAACAATATGGGATGCTAAGTGTTAGGATAGTTATATTCACTGACTACCATTGGCGTGCAGAGAGGGGCATTTAATCCCAACTGACAGGTCAGGAGAGGTTTCCTAATAGAAGCAACATTCAGCTGAATTGAAATTTTGAGGGAGTAGGAATGTGACCAAAGTGGGAGGCTTCCTGGTGGAGATGGATCTGAACTAAGATTCATAAGTATGTGGAACATTACGTGCTGGGAAACTGGAAGTAAACTAGCTTCTCAGTAAGACTGTAATGGCATACACAAGTGCAGGTGTGGCAAAATGAAGCTTGATTGGAACTATTCATTCACTAGATCCTGAAGGGCCTTATATGAAAAATTAAGAGCAATTATTTAAAGGGAATGAGGTGCTTGAATTTCAGAGAAGTCATTTTGACAATGTGGGGAAAAGTTTTGAGAAGCCTGAAAGTATGGTCAAAGAGAATATTTAAGTGCCTGTTGAAGTAATCCAAAACAGACGGAATGACAGGTGTGAGCTAAGTCAGTAGGAGATGAGGCTATGGATTTGAGTAAGCAGGAAACAATTCTGTAGGATTAGTGACTGATTGCATGTAGGGATGAAGAATAAATTTAATTCTCACATTTCTGCTTTGGTTGATAGAGTTGACACTTTTATTCAACAGGACAGTAGGATAAGTATTTCTTTAATTCCACATACTTATTGGGCATGTACTATGGCATGTTCTAGACTTGATACCGACAATACAATAGTGAGACAAACTGACAAAGTTTGGGAAGGCAAAAACTATAAATAAATACATAGATAATATCACACAGTGGTCAGTTCTATGGAGAATAGGGGTTAAGCTTAACTCAGAGTATAGAGTGATGAATATTACAAATTCACAGAGGTTATTCAGAAAGGCCTTCTTAAAGACATGATTTGGATAAATTTAAGAAATGAGACATGTGTGTATGGATGCAGAAGAATATTTCTGGGAGAAGGAAGAGAATTACAGAATATGTAAATCAAGAATGTGTTCAGCACATTTTAGGGGCAACAAGGAGGCCAGTAATCATGGAGTAGACAAAGCAAGGGGCAAAGCGACACATGATGAGGTCAGATATCGCTCTGGGCAGAGAGACCATAAATGCAAAGATGAGCAGGATGGGGGTATTGGGTAAGATGAAGGTCTTGACATTCTGTGTGATTCAGGTAGATATGCCTATTAGATGTTGGATGTGCATGTTTGTAACTCTAGAATAGCATTTGAGTTAGAAATAGACATTTATGAATCTCATCAAATGGATAATAATGATTTTGCATGAAAACAGAGTGAAGAGAGGGGAGAGAGCAGAATCTCTAGACATGCAAGCGTTGAAATGATGGAATGATAGAGAAAAGGGAATTTACGGTAGAGATTGAGAGTGGCCCTGGGACATGGAACAAAAGCCTGATCATTCAGTTGACCTTTTCCACTCTGGAAGACTCACTCGTGAGAGATTTATGGTCATAAACTACAAGCATAGAACTGTGATCACCTCAGAACAGCAAGAGAGTGGAATTCTTAGAAATCGTCTTTTTAAACCCACTTATTCTATTTGAGGGAACTATGATCAGAGGAAAAAGTGACACACTCTAAGCCACATAATTTTATAGTGACAGTGAGAGTCCTGGAATTTAAGTCTTGGACTTATCCTCATTCTGTTCCTCAGAGAAACAAAAGCATACGAGATTAGAATTATAAAAAATATTCTGAGACTTGGTTTTAAAGACTGAATTAGTATTGAGTACTCGTGAAGAAAGGGAGAATAATATTAAAACAAAGATATTAGAACAAGTCAGTGTGTATAACATAAAAGATCCTCTTCTATGGTTAGAGGAGCATATGTTAGGGAATAATAAAGGTTAATTTGGAATTTTTTGTTGGAATAAAGACTGTGTTTTTATGATTTTTTTTTTTTTTTTGGTACTGGGGATCTTTGGAACTTGGGACTTGGCACTTGTGAGGCCAGTGGCAGCACCACTGAGCTAAATCCCCAGCCCTAAGACTATGTTTTTGATGCAATGGGAAAATGACAATTATTCCAGAACTAGCTTCTCATTAATTAAGAGCATTCCATAGAAGGGTGGGGATTTAGCTCAGCGGTTCGGTGGCCTGCCTCGCAAGCACAAGGACCTGAGTTTGATCCCCGGTACCAAACAAACAAAAAAAACAAAAACATTCCATAGAAGACGAAGGTCTAATATAATAGTTAGTGTTATTTAATGGTCACTGTGTACTAGGCATGTGATAAATGACTTATCTGTATTTTATTATTTAATTGACACTATAATCCTCTATTTGTCATTGAGAAAGCAGACTTTTGAGTCGTCAGGTAACTTGTACCAAGTATCACAGAATGTGGCCTACCTAGGACTCTAAACCAATTAATAGCAGCAAACACTTATATAGTATTTATTTATGTTGAACACTATTCTAAGGCTCTAGATATATTAACTCATTGAACCATTAGAATAACCCTATGGGATAGCAAATGTCCCCATTTATAAGTGGGAAAAATTAGGCATTGAAATGTTAAGTAATTTGTCCAAGCTCATACATTTAATAAGTGGCAGACTTGGAATTCTAGAGCTAGTCTGACTCTAGAATCTGTGCTCTTCTTTTTAAAAATATAATTATCAGGACATACTGATTTTACAAACTAGTGGGCTTCATTGCGGCATTTTCATACCCACATATAAAGTGCTTTGAATGTATCTACTCCCCCTACTACCTTCTTAACCTCCCTAGCCCATCTTCTTGTCCTCTAATGGTTCCCCTGCTACTTTCTTGTCATTTTTTTTTCCTAGAGAATATGTACTCTTTGCTACTGCATTCTGTTGCCTCTCTGTCTGTGTGAATCTAAAGCCCTGGCTCTTAATCAATATGTTATCTGTATCTCTCAGAGCAGACATTTGGATTGAGAGACTGGTAAATTCATTTGTCAAATTGGGAATTTGAGCATAGAACTGGGGTAGCCTAGGAAAAAAATTGAAAGAAAAAAAATGAAATCATTTCTTGGACAGCAAGTCTTACCCACCCACACTCCATGGTTAAGCAAAGAGGGCAATTGAAGGACCACTATACAGAAAAGGAGCAATGGTTTGAAAATGGGAAAATTACCAGGTTCACAAGTTGTGAATGAGGAATGTATGAATAAGAACTCAAGTATGTGCAGCTAAAACTGCTCCACTACAAATATTTAAACATTCCCTGAAAGACTGGTTGCCCAGGAAATGCCTGGTTGCACACTCAAGGTACAAATTTATCAAGATAGATAGATTCCTGTGTGCTAGTCAGTGGATGTCTGCAAAGATTTGGAGAACTGAAGTTGGGAAAGTTTCATGTGCATATTGCTAGACTTCTTTGTGTCTTTTTATAAATCTACTATGCATATTTTTCATGAGAAAATATTAAATGGCTTTAGAAACAACTACATTCAGAAGTCCATTGGATTAAATTTAATTCAGAGAACGGTGATAGCCAAAGGTCTGGTTAAAGGCACTGAGAGTAGTCACATAAAGGCCAACATCACAGAGCAGAAGGAAGCATCAAGAGCTCATTTCTATGGGTTGCATACTTTGTAACATAAGGTTTTTTAGTTGGTCAAAAGAATACTGCATGAGAATATGTGACATAAGATAATTTTTTGTCATTTATTACAGCAAGTTAACTGAAGTATTGTTAATCTATTGTGATGATTATTGCCTAATATTTCCTCCATTTATTTTTCCATTTACATTGATAAAGTGATATTTTTACTTTAATTTCATCATGTGTTTATAAAATCTACTTAAGGTCCTGATTACAGCATAGTTCTTTGATAATGTGTGATGTGTGTTCATTGTTGGTCTCTTTACAGTGACTTATGTTTATTGAATATTAAAATATAAAAAAAGGCAATAAAGATATTTAGGGTAGAATTCACTCTCTATGATGAAGATGAGAATGTAATCCTGATATAAGAAGAATAAATTACAATCATACATCATTTTAGTAATTCTTTTTATTATTGGGCAACATTACCAAAGCCATGAGTATGATGCCATACTTTATTTTAGGAAAAGTGGTACATAGAATGGAGTTTGGTTTAGGGTTAACTGATGTGGAAATCTGAAGTGAAAAGAAATTGAGCTTTATTATGTTCCAATTTGACATTTTGTATTCCTGGCTTTTAAAAACATTTAGACTTTCTTCATTATCTGGTGAGAGGTGTGTGAGCCCAAAAACTTAAACTTGGGGGAGGAGTCATATATCTCCCTTTCTAGGCTCTTCAGTTCTGTGGGCATTTTGGTAGAAGTCGCAAGTATGAGGTGCAAGTAGACCAGAGATCAGAGATCACTACAGACAGCTGTACTCATGAGATATGATAAGATAGGTCCAGTTTTGGTGGGCCTTGTTGGTTTCAACTTCATACGTATTCATTTGCTTATATTGTGCTTACTAAGTTCTTCTTCTCCTTTGGGGGAGGGAGAGTAATAACTAGATGAGACATTTTATTTGTCTAACTGGCCCTGTTAGAGGTGGTTGACCTTGCTTTTGATAGGGTTAGTGAAACTTTCTCTGCATAACCCTGTGCAATACTTCTCAGACTTGGGACAACTATCAGTTCACAAACTCTTTCTCTTTCCAAAGCTAGGAGTTTTCCCCTCTTAAAAAGAGTGACTCATATATCAGCCATTATATGTTTGATTTTAGTGTGCATGTTCATTTTTAAATTGAAACATGAATTTGGGAAGCCGAGGGAACTATAATAACCATTAATTTAGTTACTGTTACATAACAGAATCAAGTGTTTATCAAAGATACCTTAGCACATTCATTATTTTAGATCAGTAGTCTGTATTAATGAGAAAGGATATCATATAACATTAAATACACATATATTCCAAAGAAAACAGTAATTAGTATTTTGTTTTGCTTTATTTCTGTAGCTTATTGATGGTCCAATGTCAAATTCCACTGGTCTGTGTTGGAATACCTTTTTATTTGTTTGTGAAGTAAGCATCTGTATTTTAGTGATCTCTAGCCAGCTTTGAGCTCCCAGTTACTGAACAGAACTGTCTGTGGGTGGGGTCAAATACGCCTTCGACTTTTGACCATTGAAAATGAAAGAAAACATTTGTGGTAAGAAACAACAGCACATGCTTGACCTCCAAAGCATACACATCTATAAATGGATAAAAGTGACTATTTATGGTTACTTCAAAAAAGAGCCACTGTGTCTACAAAGAAAGAAACCCTAATTCAATGTTTGAAAAGGCAAACTATGTGTGGGTGAAAGAACATGTTTTTGTCAAAAACATCTGTGGTGTTCCCTATGATGTATTTAATCTTCGTGGTAAATCAACAAAGTTGAGCATTAGAGACAAAATTGACTTTTCACAACTTATTATGTGCTAAGTAATATTAATGCAACCCAGTGGATATTAAAAATGCCTTTATACTTGTATTATTTTGACTAATTGCCAGATATACAAAATTAAATTCTTCTAAAGGTGTAGGGAAAATGGGAAGGGTAGGGGAAAGGTAATAAAGGAAAGGAAAAAATATGAGAAAATAAAAAAATGGAAATAAAATGTTTGTAAATGGGGAGGGGAGGGGAGGGGGTGAAGGGAGGGCAGGGACAAGGGGAAAAAATGAGAACCAAGACCTGTCATGTACAAGATCCCAATGATGAATGTAACTGTACTGTATACCTAAAATGTACCAATAAACTCAATGAGGAAAAAAAATGAAATTCTTATATCCAAATGAAAGGGATTGCGTGAATTTGTTCTCTAGCATTTGCAGTTGGTGGTGTATATGTTCTTTGTGCCTGTATTTATGTTTCTGCCTTGTCATTGTGTTTCCTAGAGGTAGTTTCTTCACTGTCATAATTGCTTCCGGTCTAATTTTATAGAGCTGAATTTTTCAGCTTGCTGTATTTTTTACATAATTGTATGATAGCCATGATTTATAGGCCATATTGTTTATGTTTTTTAAGATACATGATATTTCATACCTCCTGATTTTATATTGCTTTTACTTCTCTCTTATGAAATAATAACTTATTGAATAAAATCCTCTAAAATAAAGAGTAAAATTCACAGGTTAATAATTAAGCATGAAATTTTATCTTTGAATGCATTGGGTTGACAAGATTAACAAAAAGCCACAGTAAAATAGTGTCTACGAGGATTCTGTCAAAAGAAGCTAAGTTTTATTGAAAAGACTAAGTGGTTTTGAATTATTATGTGGTGAACTTTAAAACCAGTGTCCCACTGCAAATAACAGAATCTTGGGGGCCAGGGATTTAGCTCAGTGGTTCCGCTGCCTGACTCGCAAGGGCAAAGACCTGAGTTCAATCCCTAGTACCCCCCCAAAAAAAAAAGAAAAAGAAAAAAATCTTAATCAGAGTATTACTCAGCACCTGCAAGAGTGATAGGAAAGGCTGAGATGACAAATTTAGTCATTTCTTAATCACTTTCAGTAGTCACTATTGTCAACTCCAAGAAGCAAATTTTTATCATGATTTATACTTTGAATGCTAATACAGTAGTTGAAGACTAGAACTTCTCAAAATCATTTGCTCACTAAACACATTTTAGATCACCTACAATGTTTTTATGACCCAAAGTCATAAGAAGATGTGAAAATATATTGCATATGTCATTAAAATTTTTCCCCACCCCCATTTGTGTTATAAAAGAGCTGTTATTTACTATAAGATTCCAAAGTATTAATTAGCTGCCTTTGGTTTAAATAAAATTGATTGTTAAGGCAGAAAATAGAGGATAATATGAGTCCTATTCTGCTATAGCCTCCCAATAAAAGAAGCAGTGACCCAACTCATTAGCCCTTTGATTTAATATATTGACACTTGGGTACGAATAATTCCGTTTAGTGGCTTTTGCTTCCCAGGGATCAATTTAATTAGTTATAAAATGTGACTTCTTGTCAGAAGCTAGAAGAAATGCTGACGTTAAATAAAGTCATACGCAATTTAAACAATAAAGCTATCGATGCCTGGTTAAAAGTTAATGATGCAAAAAAAATGGCTTAATAGAGACAACCTCAGCAGTGAAAGTGATGCTAAGAAAATTAAGCTAAGTGGGTGAATGAGGGATGGTGATGTTGTTGAATTGTTAAAACAAATTCATGGCTGCTCTGATGGCTGGCTAGGTTGTAAGTACATTATCTTTCAGCCTGAGAGAGAGAACTAGTTTCAGACTTCTTGCTCTGTATTACTCTAGTGTGAGTTTCCTATATTTATAGCTTTCAGGATACAGGGGAGGGAGGAAATCTTGTTTAGGCTGTGTGGACTCAAAGACTTCCTGAAATCAACTTCACACTTGAGAGAAGTATGTGGAAGTGTGACTCGTGGCCATTCCTTAGTGGCTTCCTTGAGGGAGACTCACTTGAGTGCTGCCAGCCAGGCCCTAGCCTCTCTGCAAATACCACTGTAGGATCATTGCTAGTGCAAGGCCATTCCTGATTGTGCAAAAACGTTTGAAGTGAACCCTGAGTCTAGACTCGGCATATTTCCCTCCTTCTGGTTACTACAAAAGTAGTTCTTCACAGTTTCGAGAAATATAACCCTCACCTATGTAATTAATGTCAACTTTTGAAATCATTCCTAAAATCTCTTATTGTTGTTTGATGCCTCTGACTCTTCTCATACACTGATGCTAACACAAGTGATCTCTGTTTCAGAGTCTACCCTCAATATACTTATGTTAAAGAGTGAATTGGCCCAGAATTGAGTAACTAGATGATTTCCAAAATACCCTCCAATCTCTACTTTAAACATAGATTCAAATTCAACTGGTTAATTCTATCAAATCAGTTGCTTTGGGAATGGTGTAGTCAAAACAGCCAGCTGGTTGACTAAATATACCCTGGTTTCTGTTGGTATGTGTACATGTACCCACAATTGCCTCTCTTTTGGTCTTGGCTGCTGCTGGGTCATTAACACCAATTAGCTAAATAAAAGATAACCACATTTTATTGTCAGACAAAATTTATATCTCACTTTTCCAGCTGTTGCCTTTCCAAGTCCTTTGCTGTGTAGCTGAAGACGAGGCACACGTTTAAACTTGATGAGTTTTAGAATACTTATCCTAGTCAAAGTAGTTGATATTATGTTCTATAGCTGTGGTTTTAAAAAGAACCAGAGAAGCATTTTCTCCTTTGCAATTTGGCTGCTTGCTTATTGACAGGTTCTGATGTCAGTGGTTGCTGGATGGGAATACAAGAGCTATGAGATGAACTCCAGGAAGAAAGATGAAATGGAAAATTTATGGCCTCTAACCATCTATCAGACTGCTACTTCTTCACTTTGTAGTGGAGCATATGTTCTCTTAGTCTTTTCTTCCTGGAATGTACTAAAATAGTTCAAGATTGAAGATCTTGGATAAAAGCTTAGTGTTTTGGAAATCTGTTTATTGGATATTTCTTTCTGCTGGTTCAGCTGCCAAGGAAATTACTGTAATGTCTATAGCAGACCAGCAAAGTGCAGTGTATCTATCTAGGAAAATCAGTGAATAACTTACCTTGTCTGTTAGCATAAAATAAATGTGTCAAAAGTTGCAATAAAGTGACTTGAACTTCCACTGAAATACATATATTAAAATGTGTTGGGCCTACATGATTTGGAGATTCAGGTATAATATGCATGCACATACTGACAGGATGGACATATGATAGTTAACTTTGAGAAGGAGCCTTCTGGAGGAGGACCTCACAAACTTTACCCAGCAAAATGGCTCTCAGAAGCTTTGTTAGGGAAGAACCAGCAATTCGGAGGTAAATGAGCTTGCCTCATAGTATTTGGTAAAAACATTAACAGTAGCACACATGTAAGAGAACAGAAGGAAGGAATATTACTGAGAATAAAATCTATGCCAGAGACAAGTTTTCCACTGGAATAAAGGTTATCTTTTCATTTTCTTTTTCCTCTTAATGTTGGGGGAAGGGCAATTAACTGAAGACAAGAGGGAAATTGTAGGGGGTTGATGTTAGATAAACTATTTTGTCTTTGTGTTGACATTATCTTGGCTACAGCCCACGCAGAGGGGATGCCTGAAAAAAAGTGAGGAGAGAGAAGCATTAATATTTTTTAGTGTGCGTGGGTGCGCCAGCAGTAGAGGGGCCGGTGTTTTCTTAGGGCTCAGATGGCAAAGCTAAGCATTCAGCCTACGGCAGGAAAAAAGTGCCTTTTTTGTTTTCTGACTGCAGAGTCCAGGCATTCCCAGGGGGGCACAATGAATGGCCCATTTTGTCCAACACGGTTTCATAGACATAGATTTCTTGTTTTTTCATAATTATTCTTGCCCGTCATTGGGTGTGCACATGACATTTGAGCGTGTTTTAAAGTCTTAACACACTCATGTGCCTGCAATAAAGTTCTCATAACAATCCCGGCTTTCTCCAGACAACAGAGCAGGGTCTGTTGTTTTCACAAGTCACAGCAGCTGGGAGGCAATTGTGAAGACAACAGCCTAATCTAGCTAGAAAATACAGGAAGAAGAGAGCATACCCGAAATTTCCTCCCATATTATTCAAACAATGAAGAATTTTTTAAAATGGCTATGGGTGGTCCAGTGAAGTAACTGATTGGCAGAACATACTTTAAATTTCTTTAGAATGTTGTTTTTAAGTTTTAAGACTCTACAAGGTTACATTCACCGTATTTGCTGATTAGCTAAAAGGCAGGCTCAGGCAGCAGTCCACAACTACATTTCAATAGCTATAGAAACTATTACAAGTCGTTTGCTTTTTATAATTTGTTAAGTAGCAGTTGGTGTTTGTATAAAAGCATGCTTTGACCAAGTAGTTATGAAGCAGTGGTTAATCTCCTTTGAAAGGTGTGTGAAAGACTAGAGGTTCGTAGTAATTCGCATCTTCATGCTAGGCTGCATTTCTTGTGCGCAGTCATTCGCAACTTTTAAATTTCACAGAGTAACAGAATTTAGGGAAGAGGAAAGTTTTAAATATGACCTAAATTATCAGCATGATAAACTGACCGTGCTCATCAAGGTGCTGAAGTGAGCCGAGTTACTTTTATTCTACATAGATGGGAGGAAATAAGCAATTTGAGTACAATAAAAAAAAGAAAAAGAAACTTTGAGTGTTCATCTCAGTTTTCTTTAGGGAGAGAATGGATTAAAAAGTACTTGAGAAAGAAAATGATCAAAAAAGCAAGGTTGGCAGTGCTATTTTTTTTTAACTGTTTCGAACTTAACTATGCTTTTACCTTCAAGGAAACATTTTGTGAAAGAATTTATGGACTCTTAAAAGATATCCAAGTGAAATGAAAGTGTTTGGTCTCTAAGCTTTACTGATTTTGTTAGTATTTTATTGGTAAAGATGAAGAAGTCAAGATTTGCAGCTAGTCTTATCCCTTTTCTAGGTACTCACAACATCTGAGTACCTATAACCTCACTTCCCATTCTTAGGGCAGACATGAAAGTGGTTTTAAATGGAAATCTAATTGAGAAATCCATATGCTGCTTGGGGAGCACAATAGGACAATCATTACTCTTTCCTCCTTCTTACACACTGAGAAAAAGGAAACTTTTTTAAATTTGTTTGAACACATTATAATCTTACATAAATTTCTTTTAAAAAACATTTTTGTTATATCATTTCTACTTAATACACTATTGCCCTCGGCAGAACATAGCACCGAAGACCCATAGCCAGGTTCTTGTGTGCTTTAGTTCAAAATCAAATTCAAGATCTAGTTCAAAAATTAATCCTGCTGTTGTCCTTGTTAGTATTTTACCTTGCTAGCCACTAATACTCAGGTGTAATCATGTACAGTATATGCCTTTATTTTAGTGCTAACCATCTAAGTTTTGTAATTCAAGAATAGTTATAATTCCTGGTTTCATCTGCAGGCATCTTTTGTGCATTTTCTTTAATATTAATGAATATGCAGCAATACGGGTTTTATTATCACCATTTGACAGGTGAGAAAACCCAAGTAGCCATCTACTAGTGATAGTCAGATATCAAACTTATGTCTCTATTATCTTTCTACTATGCTTTGCTGCCTCCCACTTAAATGAAAGGGAAGATATAATTATTAATAGGAAAAGGGACACAAATCAAATATATCAGGGTTCTTCCTACCTTTTTTCCTCCTACTGTGTCTAATTCAGTTGAAATGCCATTAGGCAGGTCCAAGGGAAAAAGGTAGTTGATGTGGCAGGCCTGTAAGGGTTGAGGGCCCTGTAGGGAGAGTGATTTATTTTGTGAAGTTTGCTCAGTAAAAGTTGAGGCCTACTGTTAAAGGCTGTCAATTGCCGAAGTGGACCAGGAAGGTCTGTATATAAGTTGGTAATGTAAAGGAGACAGAGAAAATAAGCGTGTATCTATGCTTGTGTGTATATATATGTATACAAACATATGTATGCAATATACTTATATGTATATAAAGTACAAATATATATATAAAGTATGAATGTACATAAAATGTGTTTATGTGTTCTGTGCATGTGTATGTGTGTGTGTGTGTGCATGTGTGTGTAATGGGATCCAGGTTTTTCACTCTTGTAGGCAAGAGAGTTACAAAAAGAATAGAGGAAGACAAATTAAATTCTCTGTCATCAGATTGGAATTATAAATATCAATGTGATTTTATGGTTTTGTATCTATCTATGACTATAGTTATATGGAGATGTCCCTATCTATCTATCATCTATCTATCTACCTATCTATCTATTATCTATCTATCTATAATATGACTCTAGGTATAAGCATATATAATATATACATAGATATATTTCTTAGCTCTGTTCACTGAGAGGGTCTAGGAGTAAAGCATATCTGAGTGGTAATATAAATACTCTGCACGCAAATCTTGTCTTCTAAATACCATTCTTCTGATTCTCGTCTAGGGAAAGGAAAATACAGGATAAATCTGGAACATTTTAGTACTCCAAAAAGTGAGGAAGTGCTTAATGAATTACAAGGGTATAACCAAAGGATGCACAGTCCAGCTTGAATGGGCAACCTGTGTTCATATCTTGCACAATTCATGCATAATAATGGATTTATTCCATTTAAGAAAATAAGAATCCACAAATCTACAAGAAAAGAGGTGGGAAAGAGAAAGCTCTTCTTTATAAGAGTGCCGACTAAGAAATATGTAACATATCATGAAGAGAAAACCATTTGGCAACCATAATAGTAATAAATTAAAATATAAAATATGAGGGGATTCTGAAACTACTGGGGGGAGTTGGGTAAGGAATGCTTACACAGTCTCAAAGTATTGCCCCACAGGATACTTAGGAGAATGCAAAGGGAAAGTGTAACAGTGTAGTGGAGAAACCCGGCGGATACCCACTCAGGTGACACTAACAGGGTTGGCATAAATTGGTTTTCTATGCTACCTGATAGGATGTGATGAGAAAACCACAGCTCTATTCCATGATATTTTTCTGGTATCAAATTCTGTGATATGCCTGCCAAAATTGTGTAACCTGAAACTAATCATAAGGAAACATTAGAGAAAAACAAAACAAAGCAAAAACACTTCAGGGGCAATCTACAAAATAACTTTCTTGATATCTTCAAGATTGTTAAGGTCATGAAGTTCAAAAGGAACTGAATAATTGTTCTGTATTGAAGGAAACTGAAGAGACATGGGAACGCATGACTCCTTGATGGGATCTTATGGTTTTAGTAACGAGCCATCAGAATCACTTGATTTTTTTTTTTTTACTGGGGATCAGACTTGGGTCCTTGTGCTTGTGAGGTAGGTGCTGGAACCACTGAGCTAAATCCCTGGCTCCAGAATCCCTTGATTTTGAATCCTGCATTTTTGTCACTTTAGTAACTCTGTGTCCTTTACCTTTCTGAGGCTCTGTTTAATCTAGGCATGATGATGTTCAACTGGCACTGTTGTTATGTGGATAGAGATAAAGTCTGAAAACAGCATGTATTTACTGGAACATTTTAGGTCTTCAACAAGTAATAGTTACATTTCTTAAACTTCTTTGTTCCTAGAAAGAATTCTATATGTAGAACTATAGTGAAGCTCTAAATTTAAAAACAAAATCCTGATTTACAAATAAGTATTTTATAGTAAACACAGAGAAATAATGTACCTTTGCATAGTACTTCATTTTTTCAGGTAATTTCTATAAACATTCTGCACCTAGATCTTGTCTTCGAAATACTATTCCCCCAAGTCTGGTTGGGGGAAAGGAAAATACAGAATAAGTATGGAATATTTTATTACTCCAGAAAGAAGAAAGTCCTGTTAAGTGGGATTCACCCTGATTCCTTAAACAGTAGAAATATAAAATTTTCACTTATGTGTAAAAAGTCTAAAACCTACTGGTCCATAAGTAAGATAATAGAAGAATCAGTATTTCAGCCTAGTCTCCTAATATCTAAGCATTAGACTTTTTCTTGTTTAGTGGTTTTTAATCTTTTTAAACCCATGTGCCCTCTAAGCAAGAAAAAAAAACCCTCATAGAAGTATTTAATGTTCAAGAAATCTCAATTTAGATGCATATTAAAACAAAAACAATTTTTTCTCTGTGAATATATGCATTATTAAATATTTGTGAGGTTTTTTTTAGGTGGTGTGGAAATGACAGCACAAAGCCAGTCACTCTTAACGAAGCACTGTGAACTCTGTTTTGTGCCTTTAAAGGCACAGTAAAACCAGAATCACAAGTATATGTCCATGATAATGGGTTTATGACATTGTACACTTATACATACTAATTTACACTTAATATACCCTCTCTAAGCAATTTTGCAAGACTCTCTTTACTTCCCTCTCATTTTTTACTTCTTTATCATTCTCACTCCTAAAATGTGCCTGGAAACCCCAGGGTTGAAAATCTACATATCATTAGGCAGTACAGTATATTGGTAGGGTCTTGAAGCCAGACTGCCTGGATTCAAATCAGAAACCCTTCAGTTATTAGCTGCCTGACCTTGAGGTGAGCTGGTAAGCATTTCTCCGCTTTTATAAAGTGGGAGAAATAATAGTACCTACCTCATCTACATGTTTTGAGATTTAAACATGTTAATGCATGTAAAGCACTTAGAAGTGTGCCTGGAACATTGCAAGTGCTGTATCAGTGTCTCCTTTATTATTATTATTACTATTATCATCACCCATGCAATTACTGTAGTGGCTTACAGCAGTATAATAACATGATAATGTTATTATAATGTCATAAGATTCAGATTAGCATCTGTCATTAGGTCTTCAGTCTCTCTCTTATTTTTGTGCTTGATAAAATAATTCAGATTCTCTACTGTTAACTTTCCCCTAAGATATGTTGATGAAAATACTGAGTTTTTTGTTTTGTGAGATATTTCTTCACTTAGTCTTCCTATAGAAAATCTTTATAGAATAGGATAATCCCAACTGTACTTCTCAGAACATGTTCCTCCTACCCACGCTTAGAAACATGTGTTCATAATTCTCAAGTCTCATATACACACTTCCCCAAAACTTTTTTTTCCAGGAAAACAGGAGTAGTAGTGGGAAAGGGCTACTCTTTCCCTCATGGCATAATGACTATCTAAGGGGAGAGAGCAAGTGTAATGAAGAGCGCGCGCACACACACACACACACACACACACACACTTCAAGATGCTGAAATCTCTATACAAGGAGTATGCTACTTTAAGATACCACTAAACTGTTTTGAAATTAACATATTTAAATCAATGGATTAAGTCTAACCTCTTTTAATAAGAAGAAATCTGAAATGAAGCCATTTATTACATTACTGAGTCTGAACCACATCTTTGACTTCAAGTCAGGTCTTACTCTTTTTCCCAGTGCTCGTTCTGTCACAGTAGTCTCTGGACTTTTTCAGATTTTAAAAGTGACTAAAATCTTTCTACTCTTGCTTGTTCATCCTTATGTTAGTATCATTTTGAAAGATCAACTGCTGAGACTAAGGAATAGGTTGTGCAGGTTTGCAGTACTCTATGAATTCAGGGGTTTGTAGTATAAAATTCCATTTTTTTTCCCCAAGCTACTGAAAAGCATACAGGAGAAGCTAATGTAAGTGAAAACAAAAACAGAAACAAGCAACTTGATAGCTCAGGAGGGCCGCATATTGAGCCTGGACTTGTGGGTGGAACTATCTTCCCAATACTACAGTAGATTTTTCTCTTTCTCAGGGAAATTGTTACTATACTTTACTCTCAAAGGAAAGACCGTTTATCACATCAACGTCTTCTTAGGTACAAAAATAAGTTGTTTTAAAAAGGGAATCAGCTGTAAAATTCTGGACAACATGTGATCTGCAGAAGATATAAAATTTTGATTTTGGCTCTGCCACTTATTAACTACAGTCTTAGGTAAATAACTTAATCTCTTCATCTGTTTTCTGTACAATGGAAAGTAATCTCTACTTCATGGGACAGTTTAAATTTTTCCTACTTTTCAAAGTAGTTTTTATTTTACTGGTGTATAAATTACATGCAATAAAACAGCAGTTTTAAGTGCTAAATTCTATATATATACCATACATAACATTTTGGTCCTGAAATATTTCCTTATATCCAAGTTAGATTCTCCTCCAGAAATCCTAACTCATTCACTGATCTGCTTTCTGTCACTACGCTTTGGCCCCTTCTAAAATTTCGTGTCAGGGGACTCATACAGTATATAGTCTTATGTTAGAATTCTTTCATTTAACATGTTTTTAAAATTCTTTTATGATGTGGGGTATATTTTGTTACTCTACACTGCTAAGTACTATTCCACAGAAAATACATACTATAATTTATCAGTTTTCCAGTTGAGGGGCATTAGGTTTATTCTGGATATTGGTTATTATGCCTAATGTTGCAGGTCTTTATGTACATATATGTTTTCATTTTTCTTATATAAATATTTTAAAATACATGGACTATTAGATTATATGGAAATTTTATGTTTAAATTTTGAAGAAATGGCTTTATAAGAAAGTAGCTGTGTCACTTTTAATTCCAATTAGCAATATGAAGAGTTCCATTTGTTCTGCATCATTGCCAACACTTGTTATTGTTAATCTTTTTAATGTTTACCATTCCAGTGAATTTTAGGAGTATCTTATAGCTTTGATTTTTACTTCTGAGATAACTTGTAATGTTGAATGCCTTATCATGTACTCATTGGCATTTCATGTATTTTCTATTTAGAATTGTCTATTCAAATCTTTAACACCTTTTAAAATTTATCTTATTATTATTGTAAAAGTTTTAAAATATTTTCTTTTGCAATATTTTCCCAGTTTCATGAATTGCCTTTTAAATTGTGTTTTCTAAAGTGAAGAGTTTATAATTTTGATGACATGCAATCTGTCACCTCTCTTTTCTATTGCGAGATATGTTCTGCTTTTAAATATTTGCCTAATACAATGTCATGGAGATTTTCTTCTATAATTTCTTAGATGTTTTCTAGTTTTAACTTTTATGTTTAGATCTTAATCCATTTTAGTTAAATTGTGTGTATAACATAAGATAAAGGGCTAGACTCATTTTTCCCATATAGATACCTATTTCTGGCAAAATCTATTTTAAAGAATAGCCTTTCCCCCATTGAATTACCTTAGCATCATTGTGAAAATCAAATGACCACGGAAGTGTGGATCTATTTCTGTATTCTGTATTCTGTTTCACTGTTTTATGGCATGGAAATATATACCACCATAATTTAAATAGCATTATAGTAAGCCTTGAAAACTTACATGGTTCTCCAACTTTCTTCTTCTATTCAAAATGTAGAATTAGATGGAATTTTTTTTCTTCCCTCCTTCTGTTTTTCCCTTCCTCTTTCTTCTCCTCCCTCCCTCCCTCATTCCCTCCCTCCTTTCCTTCCTTCCTTTTCTGTTGAGCATCAAACCCAGGACCTTACACACTAGGCAAGTACTCTACCATTGAGCTACATATATCCCTATCCTGCTACTAGGATTTTGATTGACTTGGTATTTTGTTGCATCTATAGATTAAGAAGAATTTTTGTCTTTTTCAAACAATACAGTATTAGGTCTTCTATAAATATGTTTCCTCATTTATTTTGGTTCTTTAGATCTCTCTATAGCACTTTAAAAACGATATAGATTTAAAATGTCCAACGTGCTCTTTTAATATATATATATATATGTATATATGTATATATATTCAAGCAATTACTACATTTAAGCAAGTTAACCTATCCATCACCCATAATTATTTTTTGTAGGGGATTCAAGCATCTAAACTCTATTCTCTTAGCAGATTACCAGTTTATAATATAATGCTATTAACTATGTTTTCATGCTGTACAATATTTTTGCAATGTTTTATAAGCTTTCAGTGTAGAGATCATATATTTTAGTTAAATCTTTCTAAGTATTTTGTGTTAATGTAAATGGAGTTTTTTAAATGTCTTTTTTTAATTGTTTGCTACTAGTATGTAAAAAACAACTGATTTTGGTTAGTGGCTTTTCATATTATGAGTTTGCTTATTAGTTCTGGTTGCTTCTTTGTTTAAAGGTTCCTTAAGGTTTTCTGTGATTACGTTTTCTGCAGATAAAAGCAGTTTTACTTCTTTTCACACTGTACATTTTATTTATTTTGCTTTATTTATTGCACCAGCTAGGAAATTCAGTACAGTATTGAACAAAAGTGAGATGCAAGTAGCATTTTTGCCTGTTTTCACCAAATATATATATATATATATATATATATATCAAGGAGCCTCTCACCATTGATTGTTGGATACTAGCTATAGCAGTGATGGCAACTCTTTTAGAGCTTTCAGTGTTACAAACAACCTACTGAGGCACGGACGGTGTAAGTTTGCCACCACTGAACTATAGGGTTTTTGTTTTGAATATACCCATAATTAGGTTGAGGTATTTCTCTTCCATTCAAATTTTCTAAAACTTATTTTTATCATTAATAGGTCTTAGATTTTTCTAAATGTTTCTACTATGTCTATTAAGATGAGTTTTGCCTTTTCATTCTCCTATTATGATAAATTATATTGACTTATTTTCAAATGTTAAACCAACCTTGCATTCCAAAAATAAACCCAGTTGGTTGTAATGAATAATCCGTTTTATACATTGTCATATTCTGTCAGCCTATTTTATGCTTATCAAACCTAGCACCATGACCATCAGGAAAATAGTGCAATTTATATTTTGCTAAAAAGTGTTTTTGTAAAACTGTAAATTGTGAGAAAGATGAATTGAGAAATTATAATTCTGTTCCCTGAATTCATAGTCTTATACATTTTTTTTAAAAAAGAGGATAATACATTATTTATTTTAATGTATGTCACAGGTATACAAACTTGGTAGTGGGACAAATGAAGGAATAGAGGAAGAAAGGCAATTATCTGTCACTGTGTACCAATGTTGCCAAAATGTTTATAGAAAAACTGAATTCACCTTCATCTTCACCTCATAATATGAAGTTTTTTTTAAGAAATTATGCTTAGATTGAAGAGGTTGTGAGAAGAAAGAGTATGTTTGTATTTAAGTTCTACATCTAAAAAGGACAAAGGAAAGCTGGGAAATAAAAATGAGAATTTCTGAACTTGAAATTAGCAGATCTAGTTCTAGCTTAAGTAATCTGACTAATCATGTTGCCATTGGAGAGTCACATGTTATCCTTCTGTGTATCAGGTTTATCCTCTGTCAGGTGTGGTGTTTAGCTCTAGATGCTGTAGTTTTCTAGGCAAGGAGGGAGAAGGCATATATTTATTTCTGAGAAAGCTCATGAGAGGTCCTTGGCCAGATGAGAATCACTGAACTACTTAGTCTCTAAATCTTAGTCTCTAGATATCTGAAAACCCAATTTCATGATTTTGTGCAATTGGTAAACAGAGACAAAGACCTCATTTTCAACTTGGGTTTATTATTCTCAAGTATTGTGATTTTGGCAAGTCCCTTTTATATGGGTCTTATATTTATGTTTAAAATGAAAGTTTGGAAAATATCTTTCTAAACTATTTTGGTTTTAAAAACCTGTAGTTCTAGGGTGAGTTAAATCTTTTAACATATGTGTGTGTGTGTGTGTGTGTGTGTGTGTGTGTGTGAAACATGGCAAAGAACTTATGTACTGAGATAATTATGGTACATCTTTTATGTGAATATATTCAATATCCTTAAGAATACTGTAAAATATAACCCGAAGCCCACATTATTAAAGCTATTTCTATTTTTTAATGAGAGATACAAATTTTCTTTGGAGCATAAGTTGAAATGCTAGCATCGTATAATTCTACTCTCAACTTGTAATGCAAAAATCTAAGACTTCTGTATGTTTTTCTAGGCTATGGCTTTCTTTATTATTTACAGTCTGTTATAGGAGAACTTCAAGGAATTCAGGACATTAGATCACCACATATTTAACTAGCTGGGACATAATACATGATTTGAGTCCCCAATATTTTCCAACACTAAGGTTTGTTTATTAAGGAAACCCCATGCTGTGACTGAATCAGTCTAATAGAGCCAAGTTTGAACTTGAACATTCAAATGTATGTCCATATATCTTAGACATATATCATATATAATGATGTGGGGTCTAGACATCTTTCTGGGTTTGTTTATGTCTATTATGGATTCCCCTCATTATCTATGCTGTTTGAGGGAGACCCCATGGATTCAGCTAGTTTATTGCATACTTTCTGTATTTTAAGACTAATTCAGAGTTCCTAGTGGAACATATGTTCTAACTTGGAAGATTATTTTCTCACTTTCATGTTTTATGATGATGATAAAGTAAAAATAAAATAAGATTTTAGGGAATGGTGACATGTTTGAGAATGGTTAACTGTAATCCTTTTGGCTATGTTTCAAATATAGTTTTGTAGTATTTATGTTTATTATGCCACTCTGCCTACATTTTTTTTGACAAGTTTGAATTATAACATATGTTTTCTTGTTTTTAAAGCCATACTGTGTACCATCTGTTGTTTCATTATCAGTGATTATACTCTTAGGACATAATACATAGGTAAAGACTTTAACCTTTAGTTATTACTAATTTTACAGTGTATTTTAAACATTATATTCAGAATGCTAGTTAGAGCTGAATAAGTACACCTGAAGAATAAATTTTAGATATAAAAAAAGAATTTATATTTCTAGTTACCATTACCACCTTGGAGCAATAAATTCACAATCACTTAACTAGCTGCTTTCATTGTACTTGTTGTTAAAACCACTTCCCTTAACATTTTATATAATAAGATATCTTTGTGCATGTTTCCTTAGTTTTAAAGAAACTACTATTCATATGCTTTGAGTTAGAAAGTTATTTTATCAAATGAAATAGAGAAATTAAATATCATTATCAGAATTTGCAATAAATACTGAAAGGATGAATTGTCATCAGAATTTTTCATTATGGGTATTTTTGAAGGGGTAATATAAGCATTTGATATAAATATTCATCATGTTCTTACATCTAGGTATATTCAGTGATTAGTTGATTTTATGCCTGTTTATGCTGGAAGGAACAAAAGAAACTTTAAAAACTGAAAGTATAAACATAATTGAACCACACACTTAAAAGAGAAATTGGAATAGATATTTTCTTGGGGAGAACATGCTTTCTGTGTAAAAGGGGCTGGTGTAACAAGAAGTCATCTATTCTTGATTTCTTTAGACAGCTACAGCTTTGTGCCTTGTCTAGTTTCTGTGTTTTAAGAGCTTGTTCTGTGTAGCAGAAATAATACAATAAATGGGTTTAACCACATTTGTCTCAGCTAGACAGTCTGCTTTGTCAGAGATTGCTGGTACAACATAAACAAATTATGTGTTTGTAGTGCTTTTCAATGAAAGCCTATCTAACAGAGCTGAGATTGTGTTTCAGCAGCTGTAGATTTAATCTCCTACCTGTCAGTTAAAACAGGCATTTCCTGAGCCAGATAAGGACTGGTTGTAGAGGAGGGAAGTAGTCACAGCCAGACAAAGACCTATTGTTATTGGCTGATAATTTCTATGTAGATCTGACTCCTTATTCTACCATGGAAACTATAGTCATAGTGCAGTATTAAAGGAACTAACAAGGACTTTTTACGGTTAAGTCAAGAAAAGTTGGAGATTTTTAATGTTAAATGAAAAAGAGTTAAAGAGTTTGGTTTTGTTTCACACATTTTTTGGAATTTCATGTGGGTCTACAGAAAGGTGCCTGTAGCTTTGAATGTCACAATTCTAGATTATTGTGGATGTGATAATACAGACCTGGAAAATACCTGTCACAAATAAATAACTACATATTTAAGAATTCAGATATAACATGAGTTACCCACAGTAAAAAAATTCAAAATGTGGATCAATTTTTACAATGTGCCTCATATATCGTAAGTGCTGTGGCTTTGAGCTCTGAATATTCTGGAATAGACTTAATGTTATATATATCAGTTCTGTAATATCCACATATATGCTTCTATACTTTTTCTTCTGTATCGTAATTTTCAGTTAAAAATAAGGTTGGTGCTCTAGCTGTTGGAGAATTGGTGGGTAGAGGATAATGAAATTAAGAGTTAAAAAAATTCTTAAATAAACATCTTTTCTGTTCTCCCCTTTTGTATGTGTAGAGAGGGAGGGGAAGAAAGTTGGAGTCCCTTTCTTTGTTTCACTTTCTTAACCACAGGCATTTATAAAATTAAATTGACCTGTTGCAAAATCGGTAGACTTGATTTTAGAAAAATGTCTATACCTATAGTTTATAGTAATATCGTGTAACTCTTCCAAAATCAGGAGTAACTAGTAACTAATAGTTTGTCTCTGTGTTTATACTAACTTGATTAGCAATCTAAATCCATGACTCTTCAATTTTGTTCGAATTTAAATTTAATCATGAGTTCTTAAGAATAAGATTGACCATATGATCTTAATTTAAATTTTTATAATTAAATTTTAATTAAAGTTTTTATAGTAGTAATATTTTGTAAAAAGCATTTTAGGTATCATTTTGATACTTAAAAATATTTGGAAGGTAAGAATAACACGATTTCAGAAAACATTTGGTAAGGAAGGGACAGAGTGGTCAGTAATTGAATCAAAATTGTGGCTAAAACAGATGATGCTTATTTATTTTAAATTCCATAACATTCTTTCTTGTTTGCTTTTACTCTCTTACTTATTTAAATTTCCTTTGTTTTCCTTTCACATTTTTTCTTTTCTTTCCTCTTCTTTTTCTGTTTGTTTCTTCAACATCTGTTGTTAGGACAAACTTGTTTGGTGATAGTTTTGGTTATTGGTGGTACAAAGGGCCTAATTTTTAATCTAAGACATGAAATATTTCCTGTCGTCTTTATGTACTCATCATTAAAACTCGTCATGAAGGGCAATACAATATTGTGCTTTTGATGAACTAAAGTAAAGAAATTAATATTTAAAATAATGAATAAAGGAATTTTAAATTTTTTACTAAGATTTCTTTAAGAACATGTGGAAGATTCAATATATTAATTTTCCATTGTGAATTCTGATTATTTGTTTCTCTTGACCCGAGTGAACCAATATCTTTTCATTTCTCCTTGAGATTTTCTTATTTCTTTTCAGCTGTGGTTTCATTGAGTTGTTGAGTTATTGATTGTATTGATTTACTGCCAATCAGTCCTAAACAATGCTACTGGACTATTTTTATAATAGAAGGGTATCTGAGAGGTAAGTTACGGTAGCATCAGATGTTAAGTTGTAAATATGACATTAATCTCAACTATACCACAAAAGGGAAACTAAGAGAAGTTTTTAAATGAGTTTGCACAAATTAAATTTTATGTTTTTGAAATCTTTACTTACTGTTGATGTTTTCCTAAATAAAGATTAGTGAGTAACTTGAATTATTTTAAATATTCCTTTATTTTCCCCCAGGTTGAATTAAGAATCTGCCTTTTCAGTTTCTGTCAATAAGCTGCTCTGCTGCCTTAAATTTTATTAAAAGACATCATACTTGTTTAAAAGGGTTACAATGATATAGTCATTTCCAATTGGATTTTAATTTCTTGTACTCTTCTTCCCTGTAAGCATTAAAGAATTTATACTTGTATTTTTTCAATTTTTAATTTTTATCAGTACATATTTGCAGTGCATAGTGATCACATAGTTGGTAATGTACATAACACATCTCAACTGTTCCCTTCCTATCTCTTCCAAACCCTCTATCTCTTGGTCCCCTTCCCATTTGCAAAAGATCTATCTCTCTATTTCTTATAATTATCTTTTGTTTTGCTTTTTATTTATATTTTGAGTTTCTCATATAAGAGAAGCCATACTTCTTTCTATACAGATATCATGTTTTAGTCAGTCAATCAATCACATGTGTACTCTGCCTAGTATATTTGAAGGCTCTAGCAACATATTAAGATTGAGTCAACAGGGTGTTGTCCTTTTCCTTGAGCAGAAAATATGTGTAAGATGGATGTAAACTAACATTATCCTCACTTTTGGACTAATAAGATAGTTTCTTTGCTGACCTTTACTTTTTTTCTTGCCCTGTTATTGGCAGTTTTCCTCACAGCAACCATACCAATATTTATTGATCTAAATTAGGTCCCATTCTACTACTCTTTCTTAAAACCCTCTGGGGACTTTCCATCCCACTCAGAATAAAACCTAAGTTCCTTACTGTATTACACATGGTCCTGAAGGATCTTATTTATAACTGTGTTTCTAATCTTTCCTCTATCACTCTTTTGCTTACCCTTTTCTGCCCTTCCTGGCCTCTAACCCAAAATCATTGCTATCTCAGGGCTTTGCACTCACAGCCATCTGCCCAAGTTGTTTTTCTCTCAGTTAATCTCAGGTAACATTTCCTCAAGTTCTTCAGCCCTGAATTATATTATCTTCCCAAGGAAGTTTTCCTCTAACATCCCTATCCAGAACAGACCTCTCAACTCTCTGACTCGTACCTCCAACTCTCTGCCTTTCTACCACGTCTCATACTTATTATCACACATTATTTTTCTTCCTAGAACTTACTATCAACTATCATGTTATTATATGTTATGTGTATTTTCATGCCAAGAATATATATTTGATGGTAAAGAGAATATGTCTGTTGCTATCTCAGTGCCTAGAATGATGTCAGATATTAAACATTTATTTAATGAATGAATCAATGTAACCACATGGAAAAGCCATTAAATGATTCAACACAGTATGTTAAATTCAAGGTATTTTTTACAAGAACAGAAATTTACTATTAGGGAATTTTCATAGTGGTGTTGAATGGGTCTGAATCGTGAAGTTTAGGTCAAGTTTGAGAAAGCAAAAGAGGAGAGGCCCGATCATCCTGAATGGCAAGTGAGAAAATAGGCATGAACAGAGGCTTAGAAGCTACTGAAAACAAAATAAGAAAGATCTTGAGTAATAGAAGCAGGGAAAGAGGCTTAAGTGTACATTAAAAACATCTTGTAGAGCAATTTTGGTGCCACTAGATTAGGAAATTTAGACCTTACCTTCTTGAAAAGGGACTCTTTTATTGTAACTAAGTTACTTTATATGAAGATAGTATTAAATAATAACACAAAGACATAAAAATCAGCATGTTAACTTACTATCAGTATTGACTCGTTTCTTGAGCTTGGGTAAGAGATACAGGAGTGTGTGAGGGAAAGGGAGTGTGTTCCTGTGAGTTTGATGCGCATGTGGCAGGAGGGGCAGGGACTCAGGTTGTACCACAAAATGACATGACAGTGCATGTCATTAACTTTTTACTGAAGAGACTGGAATGTGATAAAGACTAAAAACCTGAAAATTGTTTGGCCTGGGGTTATAGCCACTGCTGATGTCTTTACTCAGTGTCCTTTGCTTTTGTTTTCATGAAGATCACCCTTGCCCTCAGTCCCCATATGGGCACCATCTCTCACACATACTTCCAAAGGATTCATTTGCCATGGCTGAACCCAGCTGGTGATAACTTAGACATCTTCTTCATGTTGTCTTTGCAGTTCCTGTGGTGTTTTGTAGGCCTCCCTGCTTAAGAAGGAACTGCTTCTGCTCTCCTAGAGAGTGGATACTTCAGTGTTGTTCTGTCATTCGTTCTGTATTTCAGAACCTATGCAAAACTGTGATGAAACAAACATTTTCTTATCACTTTGGAATATTATGTTCCTAGCTTTTCTAGTGAGATCATCTTATCATTACCCTCAACATAATTGATTACTTTGAAATTATTAAAGAAGCTTAGAGACATCTCTGAACTATAACTATAGAGGAATTTTAACAGAATATAAGCGCCCAGTCATTAAAAGAATCTTGAAACAAATGAAGTCAATCTTTAAATTTTTTTACCAACTTTCAGACAAAAAGTAGACTTTGGTGTAGCCAAAAAAAAATTAATATGATGAAATATGTTTAACATAGATTTATATTCATGTTGCCTTGATTTGAGGCTTTAAGTGATGAAAGAACTTTGACTGGTTTTTAAAAATCACCTGAATAGTTGTGGCATTATTTTCAGTTACATAGAATAGAAGTTCTTTATTGCATTTATACAACAGATATTTGTTGAGACCCTACTCTGTGCAAGGGCTTTTACAGAACACTAGGGAAATACAAAGTCCCTGCCTTTAAGTTGCTTGTGCATAATTTTAACAAGTCCTGCAGTTTAAAATGTAAACCTGCATTTCTGGATGAGGAATTTAATAATTGAACCCTGGTCATTGCTAACTGAATAAGCTTGTGTAAAATACTTCAGGGGTAAAAGCCAGATTGCCTTCATTACAGGTCAAAAGTTTATGAAAGGTTTATATCTGGATTTGGTTGTTACAAAGAGAGGAATGCTACATTCTTCGTAAATGTTAACATACTTATGTGGAATTTATACAGAATTTTAAAAAATTAATTTTTATCTTGGCAAAACACTTTGATCATTGTGTATTTAATGAGGTATCCATTTAAGAACAACAATCATTAGTCTCTAATATGTTTCATACTTCTCTGGAAATAAGACAGGGTGAAATAAGAAACATTCATCTTCACTAGTCTTTGGAAATATCCAAAATAATTGACTAGCTCAGTCTTCTGTGATGGCCTGGTGACCACTAACTGTGACTATTTGCATAATAGTCAACTCTTCAGTTCTGTAGTGATAACTGTTTGTATCTGATTAAAATTAAGACTGTTTTAGTTCTCTTGACTTTTCCAGAAGTTGCAAAAATTGAGATTTGCTGTTCTGCTTTAACCAAACAAATGCACACATGGGGATAACAATATGCTGAGTTTATGCAGATTTTACAGCACGAATCTGAATAAAATACCCACTAATAGATCCTTAAGGAGTAATAAACACACATGAATTTTCCTTAGTTGCACTTTAAAGTGATTTTAACATACTACTAGGCCTTAACAATAATATTTAATTGACAAGATTATGCATTTGTATGGATTCAAAAGGTGGTAGATAGCTAATTCCAAATGAATCATAAATTTTACTTTTGCATAACATGTTTTATTAATTTCTTTATGGCCAGGATATTCTGTTTCCCTCCTGGTGAGAGTTTCTTAAAACATGGTAAGAAAATTTAAACACATTTAATTAACATTTATCATCTTTTTTAGAAAGCAATCTGACTTCTGTCCTCATAAATACTCTAAAAAATTTTGTAGGGTATAGACCCCAGAAAGACCATGGAATGATACCTAGTGGAATTTTTGCCTAGTTTGATTTTTCTTTCTAGGCAAATCTTGCCCTTTTCTGTTGACATTATTCCAAATTAAGATAAACAACTGGATGATTTATACCTAGTATGTCAGTGAAAACTAACTGGTCTGATAAAATAACACTATGGACATATGTAAGGCATCTTTATATTTATAGTACCCTAGCGTTGTACTGGGCATGTATCAATAGATACACAATAAATGGCTTTCATTGCAGTAGAATATGACAGGCCCTGCTCTCTTCTCTTAGGAAATATGTTTCTTTCTCTTTTTTTTCCTTTTAAAATATTTTATAAAAAAATAAAACAAATTTTTATAACAAAATAATGAGAGAATAACAATAGTTAATATACTCTGCGTCATTATCTTCAAAGTAGTTACTCATGGTATAAGACATAAAAGCAAACAAATAATAGCACAAAACTTTTCAATGAACTGAGAAAAACTAGTTGTATAAATGAAACAAATTAGCATATATATTAAAATATGTTTTAAACAATGGAACACGTAATTTGGGAAATTATTTGAACTCCCTACTTCCTATTTATCTATCTTTATTTGTGTATGCATATATATGTGTGTGTATTGAGTTTCTCATATAAGAGAAACAGTGCAATATTTAATCTTGTGTGTATGACTTATTTCACTTAACATTATGTTCTCAAGGTGCATCTGTTTACTTATAAATATCTCAAGTTTATTTTTCTTTTTTTCAGTTGTTTATTGGTACATTTAAAGCAAAAAATATAGTTACATTTATCATTGGGATCTTGTACCTTTACATGATATATTTTGCTTCTTATTTTTCCCCCTACCCTTGCCCTCCTGTCACCCTCTTCACCCTTCCCTACTTACAAAGACTTTGTTTCCATTTTTTCCTTTCTTCACATTTTTCTTTTTCCTGATTTCCTTTCCCCTCCCTTTCCCACTTCCCCTTTAGCCATGTATCTTAAGAGTCTAAGAAGTCATCAAATGTGTCAAGCTCTTCATTTCATGGAATAAGGGGCAAAGAAGTAAAAGATGGTAGGAATTAGTATTGTTAGTGTTAAATCCATCTTTTTTGGAAAATTCAATATTTACACAGAACATATACAAATGAATGAGAGAGAATGTAAGCTGTTTGACTATTGATGATCCTGGTAAATTAATGAGATATTTACCCATTTAAATAATGCAAATAGAGCAAGTATATGCAGAAGGCTGAGGATACAAAAAGAGGTGTTAACACAAAAGTCAGGATTGACTCTTTCATGGCTGACATTTCTTTCTGGCTATACCCCTAAAGAAGATTGTAAAAAACATGTGTCACTGACTGAATAGAGTGATTGTGCTCTTACTCTCAAAGATCATTTCTATACTGTGTAACCAACATAGGGGCCTGCAAAGTGCTAGACTATTAAGAGAATTTAAAAACCAAACAAGGTAGAGGTTTGCCTTGGTTGATGCTTTATTCTTGGCAACGGAGATAGGGACATCATGAAGTTAGAGGCAAGATGTATCTTTTCCATTTCTTCTCTGAATATTTTATGGAACATATTTAATAGCCTAAATTAGTAAAGAGAAGTAAACTATTGGAGCTGTTTTCTCTTTTTTCCCTTTAAATTAACTTTTTATTGACGTGTAATATACAGAAAAGTACACATGTAAATGTAAAGTTAGCGCAACATTAATCTTCTCACTAAAACAAATACCTTTGAAAGATCAAAGTCTTGAGTTTTTAAAAGAGTGCTTTTAAATGATAATATATTGAGTTTGCTTTACTTTTATAGGGCTCTTCTAGTGTGAATTTTGAAGAGTGTTATAGTAGTACCATAGTTCTGGAAGACATTGCATTATATTAAAATATCAATAGTGGTTAAAAGATATTTTGTATACGATGCCTTACGGCATCTACGAAAGGAGAGAACAGGAGGGAAAAGAAGAGAGGGGAGAGGATAGAGGATAAAATGAAGAAGACAAGGGAGAGAATAGCTTACCGATAACAAGTAGAAACAAAGAATCCTTTTCTGTGTGAAATTACATTATTCATGCAACATGTAGCCCTTGCACATTGGTGGGAAAACACCTGGGAAGATGGGATTATGTTCTCAAGTTTTCTACAAAATATATGTCCTACACTCGCTCCTGTTGGAATTTCAGTTTGATTATGCTTTTGGAGACTGTTAGGTTCTCTAGAATCAGAATTTGCTGTACTTGATTAGTTGTACCAGCTATAGATTTGCTAAATGAAAAGCAAGCAAGGCTACATCAAGATGTATTTAAAAGCCATTAATTATTAAGGTCTCTTCTGGAGTGAAAACTATCACAGTTCAATAATTTCTGTAGTTGTATTAAAAATATTACTCCTCACAGACCTATAGTCAGAAGATCAGCTCTAAGGTCTCTCTCTGGTTGGTTCTCAGCCATTGATCATTTAATACAAAATGCTTTCTGAGTTTATATAATTATAATAAGGGCAATAGAACAGATAAAAATATAAACGCATCACCTATTCAAAACACCCAGTTTAGTTGGTAAGAGATGATTAATGAATCAAGGCAATTAGTGAATAGCTAGGTAGGCAGCATCCAAATAAGGCTCCTTTGTATACTTCAGTCTGTTGTCAACCAAGAGATTGAGGATATTGGCAACTGTGTTTTCCAGGGAAGGATGGAGCAGGGTCAACATTTTCAATTTAACAATTACAAAATATTTGAAATGGAAAAGGTTTCTACTAAGACATAAATTTATCCTATCAAATGTGCCTCTTTCCCTCCTTACACTCCAGAATTAACAGAGGCCCACGTACTATGGCTTGATACCCACTTTTTGGCAGAAAGAAGACATTTCTCTGACCTTGAAAGCTTTTCATGTAAGGTTTCTGGGGTTTTTATTTCTTGGTGTTCTAGATACTGCAGTTTGCAGTGTTAGCACTTTATGCAAATGGCTTAGCTATTCTTTGCAATAAAAATATTGTCATTTAGAAAATTGACCCTTCCCTATTTCTGTCTATCTGCTCAGCATATGTCCTCCCTGCTTCTCAATTGCTCTGTCTTGATCTTTGTGTTTTCGGTCTCTTTCTTTCTGTCATGGTGTACACATTGAAAATACTTCTGATATTTTAAAGAAGCTTTCTCCAGTTAAACTACATGAGGTGTGATTTTGCAGAAATAAAGCATTAAAAAGATTCTCACTTGTCCGCTCTCTTTAACTGAGTAATAGACATTAATATGCACATGAGTTTCAATACCAGTACTTATTGACAATCACTAAAAGAAGTTAAATAATCTTCATGAAAGAGAAAATGAGCCCCCATGAGTGTCACTGTTTGCATATTAGCAGGCAGCTAGGTCTCTGCCAAGTTTCTCTCTGACTGACTGCTGCAGATGCTCTTTCTCAAGTATTCTGAGTCATATCTTTAGTGCAAGTCTTCAGGGACAAACAATAGCACCTGTTCCTCACAAGATATCAGGTCAGTTAGCCCATTCATGTATCTTTAATGAAGCTCTGGGGCAGATGGCAAAAAATGGCATCATCAACAACTTAGCACAGAGAAAACAAAGGGGATAAGTGTTGATGCAACAATGCTGTTTCACGAATTGAGAGAGACAGAACCTAAGTGTTTCAGGCACATCTGCTGCTATCTTGATTCTCTGAAATACACAAGGAATACCCTAGCAATTAAAATTTCTGGGCATGTAGCCTGTTTGATCAAGAATGTGTTCCCCACCCTCCCCAAAAGAGAAATGCTTTTGTTAGGGATTGTAGAAGTTTAGAATTAATGGACAGTTGTGCTTTGAGCTAGACAGTGTATTCCTTTCATGGCACACTAAGGTTCACCCATAATGGGGTTCCTGGTTTCTCATTAGTCATTCCATACCCGGGCAATTAATGCTTACTTCCAAAGCAATAAAAATAATGCAGTTTTCTTGCTGGGATATATTCTGACCACATCAAATTTTACTCTTTGTACTAACACAAAATCTGCTTTACTTCTTTTTCTGTAGGATAATTAAAGAATCTGAATTTGTGCTTAGAGAAAGTCACACTTTCAAGAAAAAAAGATGCTATTTGAAATGTTGATAACTTTTTGAACAAGACATGTGGAGACTGGTTACTCTTTGATGGAGTGAGGGGAATTTTATTATTTTTCATTCTTTAGTAAAATATTTTGGGGAGTTGCTGTTTCCAACATGACTACCTTTCTTGGCACATCACCAGATGGGGAAATAGGATGATGGGAAGGAGGAGGAAAGGCTGGATTATATTCTTCAAGGCAAGGTAGTTTTTTTGTGTCTTCGAAATTCTTTATCTGTCCTAACCACTGGTACTGAGTGCAGTCACCGTAATTCACCACTTCAATAAGAGGGAAATATTTTGGATGTTTCTGTGAATCTTGTATGGACACCAAGCCCTCTTTCTTCATCTTTTTTCACCTAGATTTCACTTTCTATTTCTGTCCCACATTTGACCAATAGTCTTCTAGTAAGCACAGTAAAACCAAAGTCATGATGGAAATAGTTTTAATTCATACTTTCCACTCATGTCACTCGCATTAAAACTTATAACTGGGCATTTCATGGTAGACAGTAGGTGGGTCCCTCATTATCCTTGCTAATTTTTTAGGACATAATCTCTTTAATACACTGGGGCAACACTGGATCATATCAATGTCGATATTCTGGTTGTGATATTGTAGTATAGTTTTGCGAGGTGTTACCACGGGGGAAACTGGGTGAATAGTGTGTGGGATCTCAATGTACTATTTATTATGACTGCATATAAATCTACAGTTTTATTTATAAAAGTCTAAGTCAAATAATTGTTATTGCTAAGAATTGCATTCCTTATATCAATTACATCTAGCAAAAGATATTTTTGTGCCCAATATAATATGGTGCTTAAAAATATAAACTTTGACCCTGACAAACTACAGACTTTGGCCCTGATCTTGACTTCAATATGGAACCCACAACTTCTTAGTTGATGAAGTTACTTAACTTCTTATGGCTTTGTCCTTCTTACTAAATGAATTTTTATTATTTATTTATTGGTACTGGGGATTGAACTTGGGTCCTTGCACTTGCAAGGCAGGCCACTGAACCGCTGAGCTAAATCCCCGGCCCCATGAATTTTTTTATTTTTCAGAAAGTATTTCATGATGTTTTGAGATATTCCAGTGCTGATCATATAGGAAACAATTAAAAATATTAGCTGTGGTGGTTATACTTATCACCGTTACTGCTCTTCTGGCTTTCTGTAATTAGAGCTAAAAGAGGAGCTTTCCAGCATTTGCATTCAGGCTAGATTCTAACTTGCTGCTGGATATTTAGGCTTGTTTTTAATAAAGGGCATTTTGACTTTTCACATTATTGTTTGATTTCAAATACATTAAGGACTATTTAATCATTTGGAATTAAATTATCATTGTCAATGAAGGTATTTTAATAAGCTACTAGAATTAATGACAGTGGGTATTGAAAAATAGGTATGCTCTGGGTAAAAATAAGAGAAAGGAAGGAAGGATTGTATTTAAAATTGGTCAATATTCAACTCTAACTGCCTCTAACAATATACTTCAGATATACAGATTGATTTTAACTAGAGATTTGTAAGTTTTCTGTGATAAAACAATATATACAATTGATTGTTCTCTTTTCTGTTACCAAAGCCCATATGATACAAAGGGAAAAGCACTGTGTATGGTAATTTACAATTCTGGACTGTAGTTCCAGTTCTGTCACAAGTGCTGTAACTGAAGCTTCTACTTTTTACCTTCTTTCGCCATCTGTTTGCAAATTCTGAGTTTGGGGCTAGATTAGCGATTCTCAGAGAATGGTGAATGGGTCAGCAGGATGAGCTTCTCATGGGAATCTGTTAGGAATGTGTACTCTGGGATCCACCTCAGATTTGTGCAAAGTCTTTGAGGGTGGAACCAAGAAAATTATTTTTTTTTCTTTTCATGTACCCACTGATAAATATTAAGTTTGAAAATCACTGCTCTAGATTAAATTTTGAACTAAAATCTGGATTCTTGGACCCAATGCTGCTACATATGGTGTGCAGCCCGATAATTTGCCTTTCATATAAGTTCCTATGGTTGTGAAGGCTGCTGATCAGGCACTACACTTTGAGAACCACTAAGTTAGATAATCTACAAACCTTGTTCCAACTCGATGATTCTATTATTGCTATTGTTTTCACCATGTCTTCTGTCCCCCTCCTTTTTCACTTGTGTAGCCCAGTTTATTGAAACAACCTCTGGGTAATAGCATCTAAAATTTTTAATATACCCTGCCTTGTAGAGTATGATAGGCAAAAACAAACCTCCCTAAAATCTTACTGTTTGTTATTATGAAATACCTGTAGCTCTTTGACATTAAAATGACCCTAGACAGTTAACTTAGTTATCTCATGGAAATGTACAATTATAAAGGAAATATTTCAGGAAGACATCCAGATTGAAAAATTTAATATCTGGTTCATAATTGCCATTTATCATCCTACATTGTTTTATCACCCAAAGAGTTTTGGCAACCAAAGTAAAAATAAATTTATTTTTCATTTTAAGATGCTATTTAATGAATAACACTGAAAAGCCCAAATTACATATTCTAACTATCCTTTAATCCCACCTCTTCTTTTTCCATAGTTTTCTAGATACTGGGGATAGGATAGTGTGAGGCATGGTGTCTGCTAAGAACATGGCAAGCCTCTGCCTGCCAAAATGAATTATTTAGTTAGCTCATGTTTTCTTGAAGTAGAGTTATGGGTAAGATCCACTCTTTTTTAAAAATCAGCAATGGATAATTTTCTGGTACTGCATATACAAACTAGGAAAAAAGCAAAGACATAGCATTTACTGTGACATTACTATTATGTCAGGCACTATGCTACAGCTTTACTTACTTAATCTTTATAATGACTATGTAGGTAGTTTAATTAGTAGGTTTTGCAAGGAGAATAGGATCAGAATGGTTAAATAGCTGTTGAGGATCACATGGCCAAGGGAATGCTAGTATATAGATTTTTGTCAGGTTTGTTTGTAAGTGAAGACATCATGAGTTCTCAATAAATACGTGTGAAATGATTAAATGAAGGAATGACTGGTATTACACTATCTGATGTTGACCCTTAAACCATCATAGAATTATACAGTTGAAAAGGCTCTACAGTTTATTACCTAATTTGTAGTTATCTATCATATTTAAAACATGTCTTATACACAGAGGTGTACAGGTTTACTTGACCACTTTGAGGGAAAGACACACTCTCATTAATTAAAATGACTGTTGAATAACTAATTATTAGAAAATTCTTCTTTGTATTAAACTACCCTAAAATTTCTTTATTTTTGACCCTAGTTCTCTACTCTAATATAGTCAGTCTTAATCTGATCCTTCTTTTACAAATCATCTGCTCAAATATTTGAAGGTAACCTGATACCATCTTTTTCCCAAGCCGAATCATCCTCAATTTTTTTGAGCTACTTCCCAAGATCTCTGACAGATAACAGCAACTTAATAAACGTTTATTAAATGAAAGAAGGAAAGAATAAAAATATGATATTCAGACTCACTTCCTTGTTCCTCTTTTCTAGAGTATGAAGCATCTGCACTACATCCTCAGTACGTGCTAGGACCTTATTTCTAGAGCACAATGAAATAATTTCCTTGGGTGTGCTCTTGCATTAACCAGTGGTCACCCATAAAGATACTGTGTCTTATTTTCTGGTATAGAACAGTGCCATTGTCTTTGACATCTCAGGTTGTATCAGGTCACAGCAAGCTGCAGTTGAACAGTAAGCCCAGTGCTTTTCTCCAGGGTTAAGGGCAAGACCTGGGCACTAGGGGATCGGCTCCAATTTAAGCAGGCTAAGTTTGTACTCTAATGGACAAAACTTGGGCTTACCTCAGCTAAAATGGAAGAAATAGCTGCTCAAAGCTAGTTTCTTTCACGCCCCACTGGCAAGGTAGTAATTGCACAAAGACCTTTTTATTATAAGTTGATTTTCCTGAGAAATGAATTTAGAAAAATACTGTAAAGTGTTTATTTTTTTGCTTGCCCTTTATTAACCCACATCTGAGGGCTGTCCCTAGAGAAAAACTCTTGGTAATGAAACCTCTTAGACCCACACAGAAGCATTTTTGCAATGTGTCCCTGGCTGCAGTGGGAACAGGGACAGGACAAGGCAAGTTGGTGCTATTTAAACAGGGTCATCAGGTAGTATTTGGAATTATGCCAAAAGAGAAGATTTAGGAATTTCGGCAGGGGAAGGGTTTGGGAATAAAGGTTTATATCTTAAATAGGTTATAATATAGCCCTTTCATGTCAAAGGCTCTAACTGCACTGAACAATCACTTCTTTTGATGCATCTTAGTTTTGATCTTTAAATGAGAAAAGTACTGTAGTTCAACCTATAAAACTGTGTCCTAAATGCCAGGACAAAACCTTCTTGTCATGCTATCCTGGAGTCAAGCAATAATCATAGAGTAAAGAAGGGAGCTAGGAAATTAAAATGTAATTTTCACAAGCATGATTCTGTCATAGCTCTTATTTTCTTTATATGGAATACAAATACTGATATAGAGTGAAGATTTTCCATTTTGCATTTTTGTGCTCTTTGATACATTTATTGAGGTCAAATGAAATTTGATATAGTAGGATTTATTATGAAATGCTCTCTGAATACAACTCCATAATTACTGAGCTACATGGTAGTGCATAAAGCTATAAAACTGCTTAGCCAGACAAGCAATTTATATGTTGTGTCAAGGTGTGTATGGCAAAGAATATTAGTTTAATTGGGAGCCAAGATGTAGTAGCCTTAAATCTGAAGAGCTATATGCTTCATGTAATAGAGTGAGGCTTTGAAATAAGATACCCTAACAGGGGAGATACAGCTTTTGGAATATATGACAATTAGATGTTATTTTCTGACCAAGATTACTAAATACTGTTCTCAGAATAAAGCATGAAATATAAAGCAGGTGAAAGGGCAAAACGTCTCGATACTGTACTGTGAGAAAAGCAGCAAACTTTTATTTCTTTTCATTCTTTGTTTAGAAGAAAAAAATAAAGGGAAAATAAATCAGGAGAAAAGAAAACCATTAGCAACCATCTGGTAGAAGCAAGGATGAGGCAAATTTACAATGAAGTTATGTCCTTGGTATGCTAATGACATCTAAGGAGAGGGATTTGGAGGATTTTTCCTGAATTTTCTCAGCTTGCAGATCTGGAAGGAGGTGAGGGGTGGGTGACTGTGTGGGTACCAGCATACCACCAGGAGTGAAAAACAAATACTTCTTGGCAAGCATTTGCTCTCTGTCTGATCATAGGCTCTCTTCTGTTTAGCAGGTTCAGGGTCACATGCCTCCGCTCATGATCCCAATTTTTCCACATGACCAGCGGACCCTGGCAGCAGCTGCTGCTGCCCAACAGGGATTCCTCTTCCCCCCTGGAATAACATACAAACCAGGTAAGTAGAGAGAGATTTCACATTCTTTTGGAAATGTTCAGATCCACATGATTTTGTTCAGTAGTCATAACAAGCAGGAGGACACGGGAACTATGAATAAAGAGATCATCAAAGCATATTTTAAAGTAAAATTAGAAGTGGGAAGAAGCATTGTAATAAATTAATTGTTTGCTAAAACTTTTACTTTCTCTTTTTCCATTTTATCTGTTCTGAATTCACAGACAAAATTCTACTTTTCCTGGTGACTACAAATTTTTTATCAGTTCTCTCTCATACCTCACAGTAAATAATTGTCTTTGGTTAATGATCTTTTTTCCTCCTGAGAGCTTTTATACTCTGGGAAACTGGTCCCGTACAATATAAAATGTTGTTATTGTTTGTTGACAGATTTCCCATGGGAAAAAAGTTGAAACTGGGATGATTTAATTAACTTACCATTAATAGGTAAAATTCTTTATGATTTTAGTCTAAATAATAAAGTGTTCAGTAATATTTTTATTCATCTTTGAACCTTAAAAAAAACAAATCATATAACCTTGCAGTGAAATATGTTTTGAGATGATTTAGCAAATGTTATGATTTTTCTTTATTCCTCTGAGTTTACTGGACTCCTGGGGAATTCAATTAAGTGCATAATGGTTTGAAGCTTCTTTCAGAACCTCCTTGTAAATAGGGCTTTAAATGTTTAAAGATATGTTGCCAAAGGAATCCAATGTAAGAAGATAGTCAAGTAAATAAAAGTCAACCTTAATTTCATTTGTGCATTCTTTGTAAGTGACCTCAGCTCAGAAGTACTGACCTTGTTCTACTCATTAATAATTTCTGTGTCAAGTCCTTTTTAATATATTAACCTGATTATATTAACCACCAAATCTGAGTACAACAAATCTAAGTGCAGCTGTTTTTTATATATGTGGCTAAAGTGAACAAAGGCATTTTAATATGCTTTCAGCAGTAAAATACAATACACTTTACTCAAATTTGGAGTAAAAACAGCTTATTAAATTCTAGCATAAAAACAAAGCTGGTGAGTTTTAACATCTATTTTTGTTGTCTTGTTACTATCATTGATTACTATTTTGCATTTGGTAGAAAACCCTCTTCCTTGTAAAGAAAAGGTAGCATGCCTGCAGCAAATTTTATCAAGAAATACACGTTAGGAGATTGACTTTTTCCCCTTTGTCATGCAGAGAGTGGAATCCAGAGCCTCTCAGTATGCTATGCAAGGGCTCTACCATTGAGCTACATGCCCAGCACTGGGATTGGCTAATTCAAGGGCAGACTGAAAAAGTTTTCAAATACAGATGAGTAAATGCTAATACAGTTTGAGTAAACCTGATGTGAAAATCCAAAGTACCCTGAAATCTGAAACCTTTTAGTTGCCAAGGTGACACTCAAGTTTTTTTATTTTTTTTTCCGGGGGGAGGGGAGGCTGGGGATTGAACTTGGCACCTTGTGCTTGCAAGGCAGGCAGCGGAACCACTGAGCTAAATCCCTGGCCCTCAAGTTTCAAATTTTGAAGCATTTCTGATGTTGGATTTTTGAGATTAGGAATTTTCAACCGGTAAAATCTATACAAATGTCCCAAAGTCTAGCGAAGAAAAAAACCCAATCAGAAATACTTCTGGCCCCAAACAACTTGGATAAAAAACACACAATCTGTATTCCCAAAAAGTTTTTGGATACCAGTGAAAGAAAATTGTAATATTCAAAGAGTTAAAAATTCATTGTTCTGGGCTGGGGATTTAGCTCAGAAGCACCGTGCCTGCCTTGCAAGCACAAGGTCCTGAGTTTGATACCTGGTATGGAAAAAACAAATTCAAGATTCATTTTTCTATAGCAAATATATTATAGCAAATATGTTATAGCAGAGTACATAACGGTGAAATCGGCATTTATATTAGTGATGGAATTTTATTTTGTCAAAGGTTTTTGTCTTTCACTAATATCCATGAATTCTGAATTATTTTATCACCTCGATTTTCTTTGGAACATGATATAAACTACGTTGTTTTTGCCTACATTTGAGTTGCGCCCGTTCCCTGTACCAGTCCTGGAAATCTTTTAAGTAAAGTATATGTTGAAGCTGTCTGTTTGATTTTAATGGTAAAGTTAAAATTCCCACATTTCAAAATCAGACGTGAGCCAGATTTTTGCCATCTGTAGATGTCTTATAACCAATTTTGTTAAGACAGTGGTGCCATTTTTCATGGAGAAGATATTCTTATTTATTCAATGAATTTATACCATTTTAACAAGTCTTCTTAAACAGTTTCGATGATATTGCAATCTGTAACTGAGAAGACTGTAGAGCCTGGAAAGATACTGTGCAGGAGTTGGAAGTTGCACTGAACAAAGTGCTCCTCAGAGTGGTGTCTTGGGATAGGATTCTGTGTTTGATTATGCTGGCTAAACCCATTGAGTAAGGCAGAACAATGGCTTTCGATGTGTACAAGAACTCTTCATCATAGGCAAGGCTAGTAAAAAGGCATTTTCTAGTAAACCCTAAGTTATATCAAAGGGTTTAATCAGAACTCTACATCCTTTAATATTTTGCTTACTTTATGCTTTATTGTATATAGCAATTATATTTAAAATGATCAAAGTATACGTTCTTACATTAAAATTTAAAGCTCAGGAGATTTAGTCTTCTGCAGTTCTTTTATTCACACGAGGAGGGGAGGAGACAACTATTGGACTGGAGTGGGAACAAGCAAACATTTTTTGCCTCAAACCAAGCTGTGATGACTTGTTTTCAAATAGATATGAGACAGAGACTAAACTTTAAAGTTTTAAAGAGGGCAGCTCTGTCCCATATATAAAAGCCTAGAAATAGTGACATAAATTTATATTTTGGCCTCTTAAGCAAAGGGATGATCAAGTGCTATGTTGGTCCACATAAATTTAAATCTCTCTCTCTCTCTCTCTCTCTCTCTCTTTCTCTGTCTTTTTTGCTCCTTTCTCACTTTCCCAGAATTTTACATAATTCTACAGGGAATAAATGGATTCAGCTGATTGAATAATTGTCTTGATTTCCAAGAGCAAGGAGTGCTTTGAGATGACATTTGCTATTTAGTAAGTTGGTGATTTCTGATCCTAGGGTAGGACATTGTAAACAAGTACATTTGGGGCACCTTCACTTCCTTCCCTACAGATAATGTGACCCATAGCACAGAATTTTAGGGTCCCAGTGTGCAGTGATAATCAAGAAAACTCTTCTACCTTTGTGCCTTGCTGAGGCAGCATGCTGCCTGAAGGCATGGCATTTCATATTGGTCTCTCTTGAAAGATCTTTATTGAGCTTTAATTTCTAAATTTTTATCCTTATATTCATTGTGTAATAAGAGCCATCCCTGTAGACATGAACTCATCATCAGGGCCCAGAATATAAACCATAGACTATTCGTTGCTTTGCTCTTTCACATTGTGATACTGAGAGATGCACCAATCGGGGATAAGATAAACACATTTGAGCATCAATGTCTGAGAAAATTAAAAGATAAAGCTTCTTTCACTGTTGCCAATGTGTATATCAGATCAAGGTCAGCTTGCCTGAAAAATACAAACCATGAATAGCCTCCTTTGTGCCAAAGATGGTAGAACTGACCTATTGCTTTTGCAGTTGAGTTTTTAAAATTTGTGCTGCTGGACAGAACCCTTGAAGCTTCCTAGGAGATCCTAGGAAGTAGGAGGTAGGATATCTAGAGTAGGATATCTGCTTGCTTCTGGATACTGTACGTACTCACTGGCTTCCATGTGATAACAGCTTACTGGATGATTACTGGCTTTCTGAATGATGACTATGTCAAATACTGGTTCTAAATATTTCACATGGATTATTTTATTTCATTTGTATTTTTGAACATGTCATATAACTTTGCTGAACCTCACTTTTTATCATCTAAAAAATGTCATGATTTGTCCATTGCTCAATATGGATGTGAAATTTAAATTTGTTAAAATGAGTGAGAGTCTTTGAAAATTATAAAACACTCACAGTGGAGTAAAATCTGACCTTGAAACTCAGTTAATTTAACTGGATTGTTGTTAACGTACATGACTACCCATTAGAAAAGTGGTCCAAAATTTGAGCATTAGACAGTCATAGTATGTCTCTGTTCAGTGACTAAAAGCAATTTAACAAGTATGTCTCATGCCTCCTTTTTATTGTAGTAAAATATACATAATATTTTTAATATATTTGCAATGTTGTATAATTGTCACCTCTGTATCCAAGACTGTTTCAATATTTGCCCCGCACCAAAATCTCCGTAGCCATTAAGTGTTAACTCTCCCTGTTCCTCTAGCTTCTGGAAAACCCTATTTTACTATCTTTATAAATTTTCCTCATATAAATGGACTCATACTATATTTTTCTTTCTCTGTCTGCTTTATTTTTATAAGCATAGTGTTGTTGAGGTCTACCCATATTGTAGCATACATCAAAATGTGATTCTTTTTTATGTTTAAATACTATTCCATTATGTATATACATATTTTGTTTATCCATTCATTTGTTCGTGGGTACATGAGTTGTTTCTTCTTTTTGGCTATTAATGATAGCACTTCTATGAATATTGATATACAGATACTTGTTGAAGTCCTTGCTTTCAGTTCTTTTACATATATACCTATAAGAAGAACTAGTAAGTCATATGGTAGTTTTATGTTTCATCTTTTGAGAAATTATCAAACTGTTTTCTACAGTAATTATACCATTTTACATTCCACCAGGAATATAAGAGTTTTCCAATTTCTCTACCTTGTTGTCAACATTTACTTTCCATTTTAAAAGCAATTTAATATAGTCATCATACTAGGTGTGAAATACCATCTCATTGTGGTTTGGATTTGCATTTCTCAATTATTTATGGTGTTGAGCATCTGCCCAGTTGTTTATTGGTCATTTTTATGTCACCTTTGAAGAAATGTTTATTTACATGTCTATTTGACTAGTTTTGACTTAGATTGTTTTTGTTGTTGTTGAATTTAATTCTTTCTGCATTGTGGACATAAGTATCTTCCTGGAAATATAACTTACAAATATTTTCTCTCATTCTGTAGATGTTTGGTGTCATATTAATGAAATCATTGCCAAATCCAATGTCATGAACATTTATCCATTTTCTTCCAAGAGTTTTATAGTCTTAGCTCCTAAGTTTAAGTCTGTGTTATGTTTGAATTACCTTTTGTACATGAAATATGTAAGGTAAAACCAAATATAAAATATAAAAATTGAATATCTATATTTTTTGCATGAACATCTTTTATAAAATGGTATATCCAGTTTTCCTTACACAATTTGTTGAAAAACTGTCCTTTCCCCACTTAATAGTTCTGACATCCTTTCAAAAATGAATACCTGAAAATTTACTTCTGGGGTATCTATTCCATTTTTTTGGTCTGTATGTCTGAGCTTATGCTGATGCCATACTGTTTTAATAACTGTAGCTTTGGAGTAAATTTTGAACTGTGGGTATATGAGTTATCAAATTTTATTATATTTTTCAAGATTGTTTTAGGTCTTGGGGCCCCTTGCAATTCCCTATGAATTTTGAAACAGCTTTTCCATTTCTGTAGAAAAGTTTATTGTAATTTTGATAAAGATTACATTGAACCTATAGATTTCTTTGGGTAGCATTGACATTTTAATAATGTTAAGGCTTCCTGTTCATTTTTCTCCTTGAACATTTATCATTCACTTGTGATTAAAATGTCCAAAATCCTGTCTTCTACCTTTTCAGAAATATACAATACATTATCATTATCTATGGTCTCCCCTACTGTGCAACAGCACACCAAGTCTTATTTTTCCTAACTATAACTTAGTACCCATTGATCAACCTATTCTCTATCCCTTTCTCCCCATTGCTTCCCCCAAACTCTGCTAACCACAGTTCTATCCTTACCTTGCATGAGATCAACTTTTTCAGATTCTACTTATAAATGACATCACATAATACTTGTTTTTCCGTGTCTGGCTCATTTCATATAACAAAATGACTTCATAATGTTGTTGCAAATGAAAAAATGTCATCTTTTTATGGCTGAAGAATGTACATATGTACCTAATTTTCTTTATCTTATTCATCAACTAGCAGACATTTAGGTTATTTCATGTGTTAGTTCTTTTAGTTTTTTTTTTTTTT
>NW_022900928.1:13881763-13918604 GCF_012274545.1 Fukomys damarensis
TTTTTTAAATTTAAGTTTTTAGCATACAAGTTTCCCATTTTTTGGTTAGATTTATTCCTAAGTATTCAATTCTTTTAGATACTATTGTAAATGGAGTTATTTCTTCATTTCCTGTTAGGTTATTGCTGGAATGCAGAAATACACTGATTCTATTTATTAATCTTTAATACTGCAACTTTATTGAATTTGTTTATTAGCTATAATTATTTTTCTCATGGATTTTTGGGAGAGATTTTCTATATATGGAATTTTATTGTCAGCAAATGTAAATGATTTTACTGGTTTCTTACCAGTTTTTATGCATTTTATTTCTTTTTCTTGTCTAATAGAATTGGCTAGAATTTCTAGTACAAAGTTGAATCACAGCAATGCAAGTGAGTAGCATTGTCTTGCTCCTAATTTTAGGGAGAAAGCTTTTAGTCTTTTACCATTTATTAGGGTGTTACCTGTGAATTTTTAACCTTTGATTATACTGAGAAATTTTCCTTCTAATTGTAGTTTTCTAGAGACTTTTATCATGGAAAAATATTGAGTTTTTGTCAAAACCTTTTCTGTGTGAATTGATATGCTCATGTGATTTTCTTCTCTTGGTTCTAATAATGTGCTACATTATGCTGATTTAATTATGGTGAACCACCTGTGCATTTTTAGAATAAATTGTACTTTGTTATGATGACTAAAGCTTTTAATATTCCATTATATTTTATTTACTAACATTTTGTTCAGGATTTTACAATTTATATTCATAAGGAATTTTATTCTTTTAATTTTCTTTTCCTATGATATGTTTATCTTGAGATAATCTTGACCTTATAGAACACATAAAGAATTTTTTTCTCCTCACTTTTTTAAAAAAAGTTTGAGAAGGATTAGTGTTAATTCTTCTTTAAATGTTTGTCAGAATTCATGGTGAAGCCATCTAGTCCAGGGCTTTTCTTTGCTTTGGTAGGTTTTAGATTACTGATTCAATTTCTTTACTTGTTATAGTTCCATGGGAGTTTCTACTTCAAATTGAGGCAGTTAGGTAATTTCTGTGTTTTGAAGAATTTTTCTGCTCCTTCTAAGTGGTTTAATTGGTTTATCTACAGTCATTTCAGTTGTTATCTAATGTTACTGTTTTTGAGCACCATTGATTTGCCAAGAAACCCTCACGTGTTTGAGTAGTCTCAATTTGCATAACAAGATATAAGAAGTATTAAGTAGCAGTATTTCTACTTTGTCAAAAGAAAAGAAGAAACTAAAATTCAAAAATATTAATGAACTTTTCCAAGGGTTTCACATCCAGAAAATAGTGGTGATAAAATTCAGACTAAAGCTCTCTGATTTGATGTTTCATACATTTGCGAACATGGACTATGTGTGATCTTAAGAAAATTATTATCTGACTTTTCGCTATGGAAAAAAATATGATTTTTATGTGAAAGGTTGTAAGCAGGTTTTTCTCTTTCCCAGAATATTTCAAAGCAGAGGCAACCAATATTGGAATATTTGATCAATTAAATTAATCTAGTAGGAAATAAGACATTTCTACAATGCCTCAATTAGTATCCCCAGTTTTAAATATAATGTTGATGTCAGAAGGAAGATATGTTTAGCTGTGTAAATTAAACCAGTTTTATTTATGTCAAGAATTATTTAACTTTGTCTTCATATATGAAGACTATATAATTGATGGTTATCATTAAGGTGTGAGCTTTGTTTTTTTTTTAGCAATTGATTTCTTATAATGAGGATAGATTTATGTCAGTTCATTCATACTTAATTGTCATTGTGACAAATTTCTTGGATTTCCAAGTGACTTCAAAGGATCTGGATGCATCTATGAAGTAAGTGAAGGAATTAAGATTAAAACTTGGCTTCTTTCTATTGTTTTTTTGTATGAAAAACAATACAGATAATCTTAGAAAAAAAATCCTGGGATCAAAAACTCTTCTTGTCAATGTTTGATGAATAGAAAAGGAAAAATTTAGCAGGATAATAAACATGGTGATATCAGCAATATGTATCATACTCTTTTCTAATTTTGTGATCTATTTGTCCTTGCAAGAAGATGAAGAATTTATTTTTAGAATTCTAAATGTATCACATAATTCCTGCTTTGACAATAATGTAATGCTGCACAAAGATAGATTCAGTCTTATAATATTCCCTCAGATTATAGAGTATGTATAATGTTTTACTATTCCAAGTAGTCCATCCAGGCAAGACCCATACATATATCTGTTTGTATTAGTGGCTGTGATTCAGATTTTCCATATTGTAGGAAGAATGATAATAGCTCATAAAGATGGCTGTTGGCTTTTTGTCAACTATTATCATCTATAATGCCACCACCAAAATTTATGAGATAGTTAACAATATGTAGCATAATTGTCTCCTATTTTGAAGGGTGGAAAATTAGGTATGACACTAGATTCCCATTTGAGGAAAGCTACTAAGGAATCCATGAGTTCTGTCTCCTAATTCTGTTTTTTTTTTTTTTCTTTTCTACTATACTCAGTCTCTCCAAATGACCTCTGTAGCATGTTAGTACCCGAAGTTAATATCTCAGAATAGTACAAGTCTTTTTCTGAAGAATGAAAGTAAATGGGTAGAATTTTACCCATGAGATTTTTGGCTCTTTTAAAAAAGTAGAATTTATATCTGAATTGTATTAAGAATCTTGTTGCAGGAGGTAGCCCAAGTCTAATGGATCCTACGTTCTTGGTACAAACTCTTTTTCTCATGTGGTGAAGTCCTACTAAGTTTTGGCATCATTGCAGCTTCTCTAAAATTTAAGGATTTACTTTTTCCTATTTAGGGACTCTATCAGTGGAGCTGTTTTGATTCTAAAGGACTGTTGCCTATTCTGACAAGTGAAACTAATATCAAGCAGATTTTCCATAGGTTTTGAGTCTTGTATTGTGTAAATCCAGATAAAAAATAGTCAGAATATCCAAAAGGCTGGAAAGATGGATTTAAAAAAATGGGTATTATTTCCCAAGTTTGTTTTTTGAGGTTGCCTTATATGAGAGTTAGCAAGGGCCAGATTATTGTAGTGCCTAAAGCCAACCTGTTCTAACAGGCTTCATCTTCCTTTGTACAAATTTTAAAAGAATGGGTACTCACGCAAGGGTTTCAAACTCAGAGGCAAATTTGAAAAAAATTGCAGTGACATGTGGGCTGATTCCTTGCCAAGTCAGCCACTAAGAACTTTACTTGATCAACTCATCCACAGAGAGAATTAGAGGTGATTGAGGAATCATGTACCTTTGTTATAAAAAAACTAAACTTCATGTTTAAATCCTCAAATCCCTCTCCCTCTTACAAATTTCTCTTCTACTTTTAACCCACATCTCTCTCCGTTGCGTTTCCCTTTTCTCTTTCTTCTAGACATTTTCTGTGATATCTCTGTAGCTCTAATATATTCATTTTTACTTTTAGTATTGATACAATGATGTGTTCTAGAAAAATAGTTTTCTAAAGACATATTCAGATATGCAGATTCAAACCCCGGGAAAGGTTAAAAATGTTTTAAAAATATGCTTGACAACAGTGGAAATAAAACTGTTTGTAGCCAGCAGGTGAGCTGGAGAGTACTACAGGGTGTGGTAGAGATACTAATAAATTAACTGGCAGGCCAAGAACTATATTAAAAAAAATCAGATATTTCATAGCAGAGAAGCATGACAGCTATGAAAAAAAAGGAGTGCCCCAGGGAATTCTTTTAGAGTTTGATTTTTAAAAATATGTTTGACATGAAAAATGTTTTAGTACAAATAAAGCAACTGGTATTAAACTTACAGGGAGGGGGGTTGTGGTTTAGAGTTAGTATGAATAATGCATGATATTTAAAGAAAGAACAGCTCTAAAATGTTCCAGGGGAAGTCCGTGTTGATGGTTGGAATGGATGATTTTTCCCCGTTTTTGAAACATCATTAATTCAGTATCATTTTGTGATTTTTTTTCAACCTAAGATAGAAGCCAAAAAATACTGTTTGACTTATATTAGGATATTCTTTCTTGAAATAATTTAGTTTAAAAATCATGAAGATCAGTTGAATTATTTAAGCATAAAGTGACAGTCATTTACTATAAAAATAATTTGGCCTGGTTATCTTTTTAAAAAGCTTGTACAGTACTTCAAACTAAAATCAACCTCATGGAAGGGGAAAAACAAGATCAGATATTTTGAACATTACTCCATAGGAGCTCAGCACAATATAGCATTAGTGAATGCATTGTAGCAGCACTCCATATGCAATCAGAAGCCAATTGTTACTGGACTGTGTACAAGCACACACTGTGCTCAATGGTCTGATGAGGTATTATGGATATGATGCAAAGAGACTGTGTAGATTAGAAGCTAACAATTTGTTAAAAGTGAAAGCAACTTAACATTTACATTGGGCCAGCTGAGTAGCACTTCATGCATCAAGCGGGATGAGTTCCAAGGAATCAGGGGCATCAGACTCGAGGTATTAGTGTCCAGGTAGAAAAAAAGAGGTACTTTCCAGTTAATGCCCTCTTTTACTGTGATTCTTTCTACAATGTCTCTTCATTATTACATTCAGCTTTCAGTGTGGAAAAGCTCATGCAAAACAGCATGATTATTATGAATGTCAAAAATGTGTGGAGAAGCAGCCTATTAAAAGATAGCCTAGAGAAAGTACATAACACTGACTTTAAATAAGAAGCTGAAGCCAAAGTGACATTCCATTAAATCACTGATATTGTGTAATTTATCCACAAATATTAATTTTTAGTGCAGTTACACTATGACAATGTGTTCCTCATCATTTCTTCTTGGTTCTTCGAGTCTCTGGCCAGAAACTATGTTCCTAGGCTACAGAAGGTACTTCAGTCCCCTATTTAGGGTTGGGTTGGAGTTAGGAACACATTAAGATGTAACATTGATCTCTGCTAAATTGTGCTCGATTTGTACCAGTCTATTAGTACCGGCATCCCATGTACAATATGTAGTTATTTAATCAAGACACCATCAAAGAATGTTTGATCAGTGCCTAGTGTGCGTGATTATGTACTAGGTTCTAATAATATGATACTAGAGGTTAATTTATAAAAATGGGTTCATCTCTCATTAGATACCAGGTATTTCACAGAATGCTGGCAGATAAGATTTGCTGTTCTTAAAATTCTATGAAAGAGGTTGTATTTCTTAAAGGCTTTCTTCATTTTTATCAAATAAATAAAAATTTTATCAAATTAAGAGTTATGGGCAGTCCGTAGCTAATAATCTTTTTTGGACTCTTAATATTTTGCCTTGCCTAGCAAGCCAAAACTTTTTGTTGTTTAATAGAAAAGCCTCAGTGCTTTCACATTGTATTGAGTGTCAGCCTGGCTTTAAGATATTTTTTTACTCTTAAAAAATGATGTATTACAAGATTTGTAATGGAGTGAACATGCTTGAATTGCACATTTAATTTTTTTAACATCACATTCATGTTTTGCCAGTTTGCCTACCAGCTATCTGTTAACAAAAAGTTCCAAGGCAGCACTGCAAGTCTGTGCCCAACTAAGCCTTTTGTTTCTGCAGATGTTTGGGCTTAGAGCAATGTTGTAAAGCTCAGGCAATCCAAGGACCATGTTTGTACTTGCCTGCTGTGATTCCCTGTGCATTGTCTAAACCTGTATGCATTGTTCTTTCCGACAGGTGATAACTACCCCGTACAGTTCATTCCATCAACAATGGCAGCTGCTGCTGCTTCTGGACTCAGCCCTTTACAGCTCCAGGTAAGTGCCAGAAAAAAATGTGGGATATGAGCCAGTACTTTAGTGGAAAACTGCTAACCAGCTGTATGCTAAATAATGGCCTGAATGTTAAATAATTTTTAAAGCATAGCTCAGAAGGATTAACACCTTATGTACTTACCATACTGCAAGTTGAAGAGAAAAAATGCTGGTTCTATTATTTTTAAAGGAAAAATGACATTATAATTTAGTGCTGTGTATTCTCTATCAGATGAGTTTGTATTTTTATTGTTTTTTTTAAAAAATGGCTAGCTGTTAGCTTTTTTCTTATATAAGCATCAAATAGAGAATGATATTGGGCATTTTCCTTCTTGTGCTGCATAGAATAAGTCGTTATTCCCAAATCACATGATAATTATTTGGTGAAATGTGAACACGTCGTTCCTAAATCCAGGGATCCTCATCCTCTCGAGAGTCAAGAGTCTGAGCATGGTGTCTGACCGAGTTCTGGATTAGTAGTCTGTCTTTTAAAGCTAAACTGTGGAGAGAAAGTGACTCTTGGTTACCGAATGAAAAACATGTCTGTACCACATATTCTTCACAGTAAAATGGGAAGTGTGGAATAGGACTCGGTGTTCTTTACATTCTTTTAACACTATCACTGGAATGGGAAATAGACTTTAAATATATATTTTGGTGAATAATAAGCAAAAATGGTAAGATATGAAAATAATAGTTAATACAACAGAAAGTTCATTAAATTTAGTTTTTATTCTTCAAATTTACTGTGATTATTCTTGAATTTCGTTCAATAATCTAGGGAACAGCATCTGACCAGGCATTTTTATTTCTATGTGGCTATTCCCTATATGACGTGAACCTGCAAGGGATGCAGCTACTGTACCACCAAAACGCCATTACTTTCAACATTGTCAACTGGGCATGCAAACACATAATTTTTGTCGTATTCGAGGTTTTTGTTGTAAGTCTCATTCAGGAAGCATGAAGACATTCCCAAAACAGGAATGATAACCCTGCCCCTCTTACAAATCTTCACCTTTTACACCCTAACTTTGGAACTTATAACTGCTGGTAAAAAGCTAAAACAAAGACTCCCTATTGGTAAACCTAATTTATTTTCCTTTTCTTGTTGCTGAGCTATGGAATATCCTCTTGTTTCACAGGCAGAGATAAGAAAGCAGTGCCACTGTTTGATCCTATAACCAAGTTTCTGTAAAACAGAGAGGCTGGGTCTTAAACCTCTCACTTTCCATTCTTTGATATGGTCAATGCCGTGGATTTAGAAACACATATTGTTTCATGAGTTCTGACAGTATGTTTTGTCTTTTTTTTCTGAATATGCTACTAAACAGAAAGCTCATGTCTCTCACCCACAAACTAATCCAAGGCTAAAGGGCCTAAGTGACCGTTTTGGCAGGAATTTGGACACCTTTGAACATGGTGGTGGCCACTCTTACAACCACCAACAGATTGAGGTATGAATGCTTCCCTTGGTGCTTTGCTTCATTGGGAGGGGGACTGGATTGTTCTTTCATATTCTAGGCTTTTTTTTAAGAAGTGGCAAATACTTGGCCTAACTACTGAAACTGTTATTTCCCCTTTTCTTGTTTCTAAGGAGGCTTTTTCTTTGCTCCATTTTCTTTTAGAGGAAAAAAGAAAACCCAATCCAATGTCCATGGATTAGGAACTAGGTTGTTGATTGCCAGATATACAGTATTTTTTTCAAATGAATTCTTTGAGTGTCTTTAAAACTATCTTTCTTTCCCTTATATATTTTCTTTTTCTCATATATAGTGTTTTATAGTGTATAACAAATACTTAAACATTTAAAAACTCCCATTTGACCACATAGTTGCTTTAAACTTGATAAACTATAATTCTCTCTCTCTGTCTCTCTCTCCCTCTCCCTCTCTCTCTCTCTCTCTCTCTTTCTCTCTCACACACACACACACACACACACACACACACACACACACACACACACACACACACAGAGAAAGAGAGAGAGGAGCAGGGAGACAAGGAGACAGAGATAGAGAGCCCTGTGGTTCCGAAGGGTCAAGTGATTTAACAGGCCTATATATTATTCACTGAGTTTGGTTATTGCCTAGGTTTTCTAATTTTACCAAATTCAAATTTCCTAATATAGTTTTCTCAGGTAGAAGGGTGGTATCTGAGCCAGGCTTATAGCTTTTTGTCCATAAAGTTCTATAATATCCTTTTCATATTTAACTTTCCAGTAAAGCTTTTGTTTTATGGGATATTTGTACTCCCTGGAAAAAGATAATAGATGTGGCTCTTTTGAAAATCATCCTCTTTCTGCTGCAGAGACCCTGTCCTCCTCTCTCCAATTTCATACTTAATTCCTCCCCTGTACTATTGGAGCCCTCTCTGGGATAATCAGATATAGGAGGGTTGCCAGCTGCCTGTTGAATAATAATAATAAAAAGAACGGAAACAGGTTACCTCAGACTGACGTTCACTTTAATTTTCCAATGAGATATAATGCCAAATTTTGTATTCTAACCTAAGGTCGGTAACTTAACCCCCCCCAAAAGAAAATGCTAATTTTCACTTTGACATTATCTTTTCTACTGCTTTTGAACCTGTTCTTTTGGAAAGTGACTGAGTGATCACTCCAAAGAAGGAAGAAGACAAGATCAAAGGCCGCCTTGGAAATAGCCTAAGGAAGCGTTCCAGAGCTTATTGCCCGCCTCTCTTTTTCCTTTTACTTTGATATAAGCAATAGACAGGGGGTTTCCACTTGGACATGACTAGACATGTACTGACACAGTATCTGTGATCTTCTGTGCATCCAGAAGAGATCACTTTTTAAGGCTTTATCTTGGCTGTGGAAAGAGTGCCATGTTTCTGGCATTTTGAAGTCCATGTCTAGCAGAGCCACAAAGAGAGAGAGAACTGGACATAAGGAACAAGCTCTCCTATGCAAGGACAGTTCGTAGGCTTACCCACTCCTGAGAGTCAGTTTGAGGAGTGTTTGAGTGCTTCTAATATTATGAAAGCAGGTGGTCTTGGCTCAAACTCAAGATGCTCCTCTGACTTCTGTGATCTGTTGAGGTATTGTGTTCCATCCCATCATCCTTGCTGCACTCAGGTTTATACCCAATCTCTTTGTCTAATTTCTCACTTAGGTGAAATCACTGTAATCACTGGCCCCCTGATGTACCAAATCTGGCTTCTGCTGGGTTTCTGGAAACCATGATGTCGTACCTGAGTGTGCCAGAGCTGCACAGTGTGTTAGTGGCACTGATGTAGAAGCACAGTGGATGCCAGATAGGCTAAAAAGGAAACCCACCGATGCAAGCACCTTTATAATGTTGCAGCTTAAATTTGGCTGGTTTGAGAATTTAATGAGTTATTTTTGCCCTATCCTCTTGCCTTTAGTCTTTCACCTTTTTCCAGCATTTCGGAAAACCTTTGATCTGATTGTTTGAATAGTTCGCTGATTAGAAAGATTGACCTTGTTTGAAAGGCAGGTTCCCCAACTTTCCCGATATAATGCAGCATGCTGTTTGGTAGCACAGTAGACGCCTATATGTACCTGCTACACGCAGTACCATTTTAAATTTTGAGAAAGGGCAGAAGAAAATTTTAATATCTTGCCTTGTTGATTTTAAAACTCTGTCTTCTTTTTTAGCTAGAGTTTTCTCTTCTCCTGTGACAAGCTAAAATGTCACAGCTCTGTCAACAATGATGATCAAGACAAACTATTGATACCAAGGAAGTTTTACAATTATGTTAAATGATTTTATTTAGAAGCAGATTCTCAGGAAGAAAACCCCATAAGATATTTCTCAGAACTGGTCTTTTCTAACTGTAATGATACAGTTAATTTGTCTTTCAAAGGTTGTTATTTCTAATATTAACAAAGCTGGGTTAATCGTAGCACATCTAGTAATATCCTAGAAGCCTGAAATTTTGTATCAAGACATTTAAAATGGAAAGACCCTCTTTGCATTAGCATATTCTAGTTAGTTCTTTTATTAAAATAAGTAAGATACAAAAAGGCCATTTTTTTATACTTCTATGCTGTTCTGGGGCATGGTTTTCTCTGCTTCTGGGGCACAACATTAGGAGAGAGAAGACCAAGGAATGCTGTTTTTAGTTGAATAGTTCAGCAGATGGAAGCATGAATACTCATATATCTGAATGTTGAGGGTCTCAAACCATTAATTTTGACAATGTATTTAACCCTGGGAACCATCAGAAAGTACAACTATAAGGTTACAATGCTTTTGACCTTTAGAGAACAGAGGGCACTTGCTACAGTAAACAATATATTATATTGCTACTTATTTCAGTTCTCTCACCCTTATAAATTTCAAGACCAGTTGCCATTTGCTTTCCTCAGCTATGTTAGCACTGGTCCTTAAGTAAGTCAAAAAGAATGCTAAAGAAAGGAGACAGTATAATGAGGTAGTCATGTAAATATGGCCTTTAAGTAGCTATGATGTTAGATTGTTTCCGAAGAAATATGGTCTGAGGAACTAAGCTCTGAATGACTCTTTTTAATGGGAAAAAAAGAGATGGTTTCAGTGTATTGATTCATCATTTTCTGTGATGACTTTTAATATGATAGATCCTTAAAGTGATTTTGTTTTGTTTTTAATTGGGAGTAATGTTGTCTCATAGTTGTAGCTTATATTAAACACAAGCTGGTACCATATGCAAAGTGATACACCTGTCTCATGCTTTCTTATTAAATGATGCATGCTTCTCTTTGGCAAATACAGTAGTTAAATATCACACAGTTTAAGAATTTCTAATTAAAATATCTCCATGTGTCAGCATATTGGTAATGTATTATTTTAATCCATTTATGTTGTTTATGAAACAGTGACATATGTTTAGATTGTGAAATATATGAGCCTTAAAAATCACTTTATTGAAGAAAATTAATTCCTACAATGCTGTCTGGGTAACGTGCGCACTCACCCAGTCAGTCACTGACGGTACTGCCAGTCTTAATGTTGGGGAGACACACTTCTGGCATCCACATAACAGTCTTGGAAAGAAGCGTAACTGTTCTTTTTCTTAGCTCCAAATGATATGTTTTTTTTTTCATCTTAATTCAAACATGTCCCCCCCCTAATACTTTTTGTTTACCACTTTAAAAATATGTACAGTGAAAGATGGGACTGAATATTTGTATAGGGGATTATGAAAGACCAGTCAAAATTAAAACAAGCTAGTTACCTTTTCAAAGTTAGACATAGTAATTTGTTTGTCAGCAGGGAGATGTTTGGGTCAGCCCTGAGATAAAGTGACTGTCAGCAGTTATTCCTACAAGACAAGTAATTTCAGTCAGTGTATTACTGACAGATTGCTCACTTCTCTGACTCACCAGAGAAAACAAACTTAATATTGTTACAGGCAGAGTTTCTGTCTTCATTAGCTCTAGAGAATGATTTTTGTTGAGGATTCAAAGCCCACCAAGCTTTAGTTGGAACATATTTTAACAGACTAGTTCTTAAATGATAGTATGAGTGGTAACCCAAATGAAGGAGCTGCATATGAAAATTCAAAAATCAATGGGAATACATTTTCACCTTTATTTGGTGGACATTCTGAGTGGTTTGAAGAAGGTTTGAAGAAAGAAGTATAATTAAAACCTTTAAGTACAGAGAAAACCTTCAACCTAAGTTATAAGTTATTCTTAAATGAAACAAAACCTTGCCAAGTTTGCAGAGAGAGAAGAGAACAATTGAAATTTTTGCAAAGCGAATACAAGCACATATTTTATTTAAATGATATTGTCAATTTTCATGCTACAAGTAGAAAATGAAGAAATGCCCATCAACGTGGGGAATGGTCTATTTCTATTTTAGTTTCAACCTGAATTGTTATGATATTGTGTTCACTGGCTCATACCTTGTTTTATTTACAGTTGTAAACATGCCTCAGTGCAACAGAGGGAAGGGAGGGTGAGCTAACTTTGCAAGGCAGGCCTGGGAGGCTGTAATTTCTAATAGAGAAGAAGTTGAATAAAGAGTTGATTAGAGTGACTGATTACTGGCTACCCGATGGAGAGAGAGAAATGTGCTGGTTCAAAGCTTTAAGGATAGCAACCATGGGCTGTGCTTTGAGGGGAAATGCTTGTTTATTTCTTAATCGGCATCACTCACCATCTCTGACTGTCTTCTTAACTTTTAATAGCATGGTAGAGCTCGAGAGAACCATTATAGCTATAGCTAGATAAGCCTTGGGCTAATGAAATGCGCTACGTTGTCTTACAGTTTTCAAAATACCTTCATTTTCTTCAGCTTTTTCATTGTAAAAAGAGTAGAATGTATACCCCCAGGATCATTGTAAATAACAAATGGGATAACGAAGCAGATATTAGATTTCTAAAAATGTCAGCAAAACCATCATCAGAATAGATTAAAAAGAAAAAATAACTTGTAGAGAGTAAATCTAATAAATCTGGGTGGAAGTCATTGAATTTAGGGATCTTTGTTTTTCTTATCATGAAATTCCCAACATTAAGTGGTACAGTATTTGGTAAAATGAATGAATTAATAAATTTCATCTTTGGTGGCCATCTGGGACTTAAGCCTCTTTGAAAACTTTTTAAAATGTTTAATCAGTTGTTCTATCTGTAAGAAGCATTATTCCATCCAAATAACTTTTCATTTCTAGGTAGGCTTCTCAGGAAAATTTGCAGTTTCCAAGTGGGTCCTGTTGGAGGCTTAAAAAATACAAGCATATTAGAAAAGGATGCAAATTAGGAAGACAACTCCTAGCATTTGGATATCTGACTTGTCATTGTAGTCCAGGAAGCAGAAGTTGTTTATAATCACCCACAAATTAAAATATTGAATATACTTGATTTTCTTATAGAAATTTGATTTTGATTTGGGCTTACGATAATACCTAGAAGTTGGCTCTCCTTACATGATCCCTGTTAGTCTCTGTGTTTATGTTATCTGATTAATAGAGTATTTATTTATATTTTGAGAGATGGTTCAGTAAGAGCCCAGGACCCTGCAATTACAAAACCTGCACAGTCCCCTCTCTCTTCATGTAAGATTTCACCAAAGTCATTTAGCTCCTGCCCTACTAATTAATGCACTCACTCAATAGGGAGCTTGCAGTATGTAATATGATCAGCCCTTCATTATCTGTGGATTCTGCATCCATGGATTCAGCCAGCCACAGATAAAAAATATTTAGAAAAAATTTTGCATGTGTACCGAATCTATACAGACTATTTTTATTGTCATTATTCTCTAAACAATACAGTGTAACAATTACTTTCATAACATTTACATTGTGATAGGTATTGCAAGTAATCTAGAGATGGTTTAAAGTATACTTGTGAGGATATGGATAGGTTATATACAAATACTATACATTTTATATAAGGGGACTGGAGCATCCACAAATATTGATACCGATGAGGGGTGCTGGAAGCAATCCTCCATCAATACTCAGAGATGACTGTACTTGCATTTCAATAGATTGCTCATAAGATGTAATGGATCCTTAAATAATGACAGGTAGATCTGTTCTTGTTTTACCAAATATGTTTTAAAGTATTTTTGATCAATATTTCATAAATCAACCTAGACCTTGGTCCTTGATACCCGTCAGTGTTTTCACAAGAGCTGTTGACCTTAAGCAGTATAAGCAAAAACAAAGTGATAGATATGTATGAAAATATTACTACTTAAAATATACCCATATCTTTGATTATACCAAACTCTGCGAGATGCAAGTATGTGGTGCTCATTTGAAGCGCATTTGAAACAGAGATGCTTTTCAACTAGATATTCCTTTGTGGGATATCTATCAAGTTTTTATTCCAGTTCACCTACTCATTTAAATTAAAGAAAGAATGAAATATTACCAATGTTACATGCTTTTAAAATTCTTATTTGAAAACACACTTTCTATCTTTGATGTGGCTGTTAAAATAACATAATATTGGGCGGGGGATTTAGCTCACTGGTTCCGCCACTTGCCTCACAAGCACAAAGACCCAAGTTTGATCACCGGTACCGAAAAATAAAAAACAAAAAATAAATAGGACAATGCTACTGTATCATTAAAGTTGTGCCAATATCTGTCTTTAAGAGTTGATAAGTGATCATGAACTAGAAATTTCAAAAGTGCTATACTTTATGATTCCAAACCTATGACATTCTGGAAAGGGCAAAACTATGGAGATGGTAAAAAATATCAGCAGTTGCTGGAGTTGGGATGGGGAAAAAGGATGAGTAGGAACAGCACAGAGGTATTTTTGGGTTGTGAAAATACTCTGTGTGACTCTATAATGGTGGAAGCATGTCATCATGCATTTATCCAGATTCATAAAATGCATAATACCTGGAGTGAATCCTAGGTGAAAACGGACTTCAGATGATTACGTTAAAGAAAGCTCATCAGTTGTGACAAAGTGAGACTATACCTGTATGTAGTAGGGCTGTATGTGATTGCTATACCTGCACCTCCTTCTTACTTTTGCAGTGAAGCTAAAACTACTGTAAATATAGTCTCTCTTTTAAAAGTCTGTGGTTAAGGAGATTACTATGGACGTCTAGTGGGTAAGAGGCCAGGTAGGTGCTGGTGAACACTCTGTAATGCCTTGGATAGCCACCTGCAATGAGGAATATTCCAGTCCAACATGTCAATAGTGCTGAGGTTGAGAAAACCATATAGATAGTGGAGAACAATCAAGGAATAAGATACCCTTAAAGAATTTACATTTACATTTCAGTCAGAAAAGAGAAAATAGGGAAAGGAATACATAACAAATAATTGCTATTGCAAATCTTATACATTAGAAATATCGTCATCTACTTATCTGCCTGAATCCAAATAAGCAGATTTTTAAAAACTAAAACCTAGTAGATTGTTTATCCTAAGTTTTTTGCTTCACTTTAATCTTCAAAATGAAAACTTTTATTCTACCCAGTCACTTTTGACTGAAACAGGCCAGGATCAAACCTGGGGCTTCATGCATGCTAGTTAAGTGGTCTGCCACTAAGCTATACTCCCAGCCCTTTGGGCTTTTAATAAGGGAATATTATTTTTGATATTAATAATAAATAAGTCTATCTTTCAGAGTAGAATAAATATGAAATTTCACGAACACCTGGGAGCTGTTCACTAGCTTTTGTAGAATGCTGTTTCCTGAGATCTCATAAGATATATGAAATTATTTTGGGCAGAGATCATACACTAGCTGTATAAATCGGATATGACATAGGAAACCTGAATTTCTTACTAAAGCAAGGCAAAAAGCTTGTTATAAGAATAATGTAAATATTACATATGTGTATACATATACATATTCATATAATATCTTTTACAGTTTAAAAAGCGATCTATATTTAGTCATTATAATAAATATATTCTAATTTTATCTCCATATTTTCAAGGAAGAAATTGAAATTTAGACGAGTAAAGTGTCTTGGACCAGAATACTCATCTATCAAACAAAATAGGACTATAGTAGATGGTTTAAGTGTATTTTAAATTTTACTTCTCAGCCAGAATTCTTTGTTTTAAACTCTCATGACTGGTAAGAAGCAGTCATTTAGAGAATTTCTTGCATAACTCGTTCTTTTCTTACAGCAAAATTTAAATGAATTAAAAGCATTTTAATTAAATGATAAAAGGGAAACTTTCAATGTCAACATGACATTCTCAGGATCCAAAGAATTTTCGTATTTTTCAGATTTCTAGCTGTAGAGAAGAAACTTCAAATCAATAGAATTTAACAAGGGTAAGAACTACCTAGATAAAAGCTGTCCTATTCTGTAGCTTTCTTTGGAGGAAAATGCTGAGAATACTTTTGCTGTGTGTAGAAGCACTATTCTTTGGAGACTCTCTAGGGATATCATATAATTTCAGAGTTTTGATGAGTCTCCTGGAGTAGCTGGGGACTGTGTCCTTGGCCATCCCTAGCCTGTGTAGCCCTCTGAGCGTGTCCAGCAGGTTGCACGCCAGCAGAGGAAGCAGATGTTTGACCATACCGGAATGGAGCGCCTGCTGCATCAGGAGCTGGGTATTCCTCTTGACATCTGGACGTTGCAGGGTCGGGATGGCTGCCTTAGGCCAGGAGGCTGCAGGAGCTGTGGGGCAGAGAGCACAGAGTCTTTGCTGCTCTTTAAGTGATTAGAGCACTGAAGCAGCAATAATATTGAATTATCGCTTGGCTGCTTTCTTCTCAGGAATTTTGGGACAATAGAAAAGTCAAGAAGGAATATTTACAGGAAAGTCATGTTCAGAGAGACAAGACTAATTAGACAGTATTAAAGAGCTTAGTTTAAATGATTTAATTTACAAATAGATCCAGTAAGTGTATGGAACTTTTTAGAGAGTTTTCAAACTTACAACGACTAACACAGAAACATTATTTCAGCAAGTGTCCAGTTTTAGAGTTTGATAAAAATAGAAAATATGTTGATACTTGTAGCTGCTAGGAAAATTTTCTCTAAACTGAGGGGAAAGAAGTATTTTAAATAAGAGATTGAATTATATTCTGGATTTTATTGTTTCACTTCATCACACCAAAACTGGTCTGCATTCACTACCCAAAGCTGAAACCATCTGTTATGCCAATTTCCTTTATGATATCTTTTATTTAAGCAAATAGATGTGGAAATGGATAGTTTAAAATATATTTTCCAATGAACAGTTCTCACATTGTTATTTTGCCCTTTATAATTTTTCATTAGTGAGCTAATTAGTGGGCTTGAAGAGGTCTTCTTCAGATTATGACCATTTGTATTTACCGTAATGTATTGGAGAAGAATGCTGTGTTGCTCTCGCTTAACCTCTGATAGTCTAAGGGGTTTATATTTAATTAACACTGGTGAGACGCTGACCTAAAAGGCTGTGGAAAGTGATGGAGCTGCATTTTCCAAGCTCTGCTCCAGTCAGCTGGGAGACAAATTAAAAAAAAAAAAAAAAAAAAAAAAAAAAAAAAAAAAAAAAAAAAAAAAAAAAAAAAACTTAGAAAGTACTATTTTCTGAAATTCCCTCTAAGCTGTATTTCAACAGACCATTTAATGCTCAAATGGACAAAGGTATTACTTCAGTCATTGAATTGTATCAAACTCCTTCTCAGAGGCCCAGTTTAAAAACTATAGGAAAAGAGGTTTAGCGTCACATTTACCATTCGGTCTGCTTGAAAAGAAAAGCAAATTAATAAAAAGGCATTAAAAAAATACAGAAACAACACTGTCACTGAGTGGGATGGCATGTCCTCTCGCCTCTGAGACTGTCCTCCGGAGTTGAGGAGCATCTTGCCTGACAGCACACAGAAAAAGATAGTCCTCTTGGTAGCGCTGCTGTTCCTTTTCAGTACATCTTCATAAGGTCCAAAGAAGTATTTACCCCAAGTCCCAAGGGGCACTCCTTGAAGATACATGGTTATGTTATTGGCTCCGACATAGCTCAATAGAGAAAGCAAGAGTGTAAGATCATGAGAACAAAAGAAAGAAGCTTTATTGAGATAGTAGATGTGCCTAGACACGACCGATTTGGATGGAAATGTTTTGCTTTTCCATCCTTCAATGACTTTTTTTTATTGCAGAACGAGATACTCATCTGTAGATGATGCTCTCCTGGTTTTGTACCGATCTCTGCCTGCATTTCCTGATTATGAAACACTATCACCAAACATAGACATACCTCACTATGAAACAGGAAGATGGTTATATATCTATGTGTTCCTATGGCCATTTATTGAGACAACTTGCTACCATTTGTATAGCAGCTGGTTTGCTCTCTTACACCTTTTTTATGTATACACTAGTGACGCTTTCAGGTTTCAAGGAAGCAATGTTGCCTGGTTCAACATGACCTCTGCAGTTAAAGCAACTAGTGACAGTGAGCTAATTTCTTCTGAATCTTACTCTCTTCCTCTGTGAAGTGGGGATAATAACATGTCCCACAGGGTTATTATGAGATAAAATTAAATAAGAACACAAACAACATATATGCTGCATGACTGATGCTCAATAAATTTCATTTCTTTCCATATATTTCTACTATAATCTTGTATTCATTTATTTTTTCCATTAAATTTATTGGTACATTTAAAACAAACAATACAAGCTGGGCATGGTGCTGCATGCCTGTAATCCCAGCATTCGGGAGGCTGAGGCAGGAGGATCACTGTGAGTTCCAGACCAGACTGGGCTACATAGTGAGTTCCAGGTCAGTCTCAACTACATAGTGAGACCCTGTCTCAAACAGCAGCAGCAACAACAACAACAACAACAACAACATCTTGTACCTTTACATGATATATCTTGGTTCTTGTTTTTTCCCCATATCCCTGCCCTCCCTTCACCCCCTTCACCCTTTCCTATTTAAAAAGACTTTATATCCTTTTTTTCATTTTTTCACATTTTTTTCTTATCCCTTACATCTTATTCATTTATTAATTTAAAAAATATTTTAAAATTATATACTATATACCTAGTTACTCTGTTAAACAAGCAAAGCAGCATTCTGTTCTTATGCACTAGGGATGAAATCAATTAAATGAGCAACACTTAGAAGTGATAGGAACATATAATATAGGACTATTCACTTGGCTTATAGACATATAAATATACTCATTCATTAATTAATCAAGCTGTTGTACTTTGGGGCTTTGAAATGTTTTTGTTCAGTTATCTGTGTCTGATGACTGCTTTCAATTTCAAGAAGCATGAGTTTTAGAACAGTGCTTTCTACTAAGAAATGATAGCCAGTTAGTTATTAAGATTCTATGTATTAGACTTCTCACTAATCAAGAGGAAAAAGCCATGATTTTGAAAGAAAGGCCTTCGTAAACAGACAATGAGCTTGTAAAATTCCATAGATTTCTAGAACTTGAAAAACCTCTGGAGGCCTCGAGTGTCAGGTCTTAATTCTATTCCTGGCCCCATGAGTTTCAGCAAATTAATCTTGATACCCAAATACTGTTAAGCAGAGTTCAGAATAATAACTCCGTAGGGCAGTTGTGAGGGTGTACAAGAAATGCCTGGAACAGTGCTTTGCATGCACTCAAATGCTGTGTAATCTTTTGATTTTCTTCTTGAAGAGGCTGAGGCCCAGAGATGAGTTAACTACACAGCCAGTTAGTGGCTTGAGTTAGTGTGTATAGAATTGTGAGTCAACAGTGTAAATATTGCAACCTGACTGACTCTTGTGCATAAATTATGACCAAACTGAACTGAACAGAAATAGGCCAAGAGGACAGTATATTGCGTGCTCCTGCCTATTTTAGGTAGAGGTGGATGGGACATGGGGTTTAAAATACATAAAATATATAATATGTATGCAATTGAATGTACAAACCTAATGAGAGTATTCAACAGAAATAAGACCCTGTTACAGTGTTGGTAGATATGTCAAAACTGGAATTTAAATTTATACTGTATTAGCATGCTAAGAGGATTATTTAGTTAGTTCACCTATTCATTAAGTTCCCTAAATGTTTATGAAATATCTAATAGAGTAAGTACTTCTGCCTATTTTGGCCTAGTAAGCTCAATAGAACTTGACTCTTGCCCTCAGGGAGCCCACAGTCTAGTAAGCAATGTAATAATTGGTAAAGTCGATTTTACCAGCGTGAAAATACTATGAGAAGAAGAAGTGTTTGATATAGCCTAGGGAAAGACTAGTGACCTCCACGGAGGTGATGGTAAAATTGAATCTTGAAAAGGGAGTGTATATTCATTAGGCCTACGGGGAACTATGCAGAATGACAGAGATGCAGAGAAGTACTCCAGAGAAAGAACAGCTTGGCCATAGGTGTAGCAGCAGCAGACAGCGTGGCATATTCAGAAACAGTTGGCACAGACTGAGGGTACGGGAGCACTAGTAAGTGAGACTGGAACGGTAAGCAAGGGGTCAGATCGCAGAGAGCCTTTTATGCCCCTCAAGGGAGTTTGCAGTGCATGTGGTAGACATGATTTTATGCCATAAATGGTAGAGTGGTATAAGGTGTAGTGAACAACTTTATGGTGTGATATTTTTCTATTAATTTGATCTCTAGTTTACAGTTCCCATTACACTAGATTTAATAGTTAGGGAACTATGTTTGGTAAGATTGATAGTCCCTTTAGTACAATGGTACCCTGTGGCAAGTGAGACTGTACAAGTGGTGTAATGATACACGCTGAATAAACAAAATTGTTTAAGATTGAAGGAAAGCCAAGGCCCAACCATTTCCTGGGGATTTGGGGAAATCATGTAATCTGCAGTTTGTACTAAACCCATTCATATTTTGCACATTGCTTTCAGTGAAAGGGTCTTGATACTATATATTCCAATGAAATGACGAAACAAGAAGTAAAAAAAAAAATCTATAAAGAAAAGCTATGGTTCTTCTCATTGTTAATGCCTTGTAATTATGCCCCTTTCTGGAATAATAAAATGTTCCTTGGCAGAGGTCAGGATCTCTGCCACTGACTTATTTAACAGATCCTCTTAACATCTGTCCTGCAGACTGTGCACTTTATTAGCAGACAAGAGACCTAAAAGACTTAGCCTGCTGTGTACCTTTTTCACATTCACACAGCTGTGGATTAACTGAGACTTTCCAGAAGAGGACCAACCAGAAGGGACAGTAATGTTATTGGCTGATTTTAAAAAGATGAGTTAAAAGAGCAGAAACAAATGTTGCTTGAGTACAATTCAGTGTTTTTAGGGTGACAATTACCAGTCTGTTTTAAAGAGGAATAAAGGCAGCTATTTCACTAGAAAAGGAAAGTCTATTCATATCTGTGTGGGAACCTAATCAAGCTCTTGTTTCCAATGACGATGACTCCACAGTTGCACCAGGTCTGTGACAAGAATGCTCCTTTTGTTACCGATAATGTGGAAACGATAAAATTTCCTTTAAGAGACATATGTGTTTACATCACGAGATGTGTTATTTGACAAAATGCTTTGTTCTCATATTTTCCATGCAGAGTTTCATGCTGGGTTGTCAGCCTGGAAATCTTTGATTAACTGGAATTAGTTACTGAAATAAAATAGGCACTTCTGTTTTATGATTCATCTTACTGAGCTATAAATTATTGTAAAACATATGAGGACTGACAGAAAGAAATGCTGATTTGAACCCCTGACCCACAAGAGGCACAAAAACACAAGATTATTCCTTCAAAGAGCTGCACAGAGACATAAATATTCCATGGTCCACTTGGAATTATGCTCTCTTAACAAACTAAAGCTGTGATTCTGCAACATGTAAAGCGTTTGTTGGGGATGTTATGGTAGTCTTATAGGAGATGCTGCGGTATAGAGAAATGCACCTTAAATTAGGTCTTTGAGTGCTCAGAGGGTTTTCTGTGTTCAACAATGGACAGTGACAACAAGAACAAAACAAAGTTTCTATTCCCTAAGTGAACTGCCAAGGGCAGTTTCTAGAGAACTGGTACATTTTTTAAGTTTCAAAGTCACATTGGCTCTCAGGGTAAACATCTTAGTTCAGTGCCACCTAGCCTCTAGATACTAGCCCCAGAGACCAGGCTAGATGTGGAGGCATGCACAACAGCAACTCCGCTAGCCTCAGCACTTCCTGTGTTACAGGGATTAGTGTCTACTCCATTCATGTTTGTTTGTTTGTTTTTTTAACTTTTAGTTGCCAAAGGACTTCTTTCTGGAACTTCACTGTGAGAAAAGCCTACCTATTTGCCCTTAGTCAAAATTAACTGTTCCCAGTGATGGTGCTTCAGTAGTAATTTGTAGATGCTTATCAGATTATGTTTTCTCCTCTCCCTCTTACCTTTGCTGTATGACAGCGTATCCTTGCTGTTCGGACAGTGTATCTATCTTCATATTTGTGTCCCTAATAAACTTTTGCTAAATTATGTAAAAATGCCAATAAGTAATTGTTTTTGTTTTCTCCTTGCTTCCTCCCTTCCTTCCTTCCTTCCTTCCTTCCTTTCTTTCTGTACTGAGGATCAAACTCAGGACCTTGTGCTTGCCAGGCAGGTGCAGTGCCACTGAACGGCATCCCAGTACTGAGTCTTTATGGTGTGCCTCTGTTCCAAGTGTGTCGTGCGTGTTAACTTATTTACTCCATAAAACAATCTTTTGGAGTAGTTTCTTATTATCTTTATTTATAGCTGTGGAAATTTAAGGTCTAGAGAAATTAAATAGCTTGTTCAAGATCACACAGTGAACAGTAGTTCTGACTAAAGAATATGTGCTCTTAATCACTATGATATTTTGCTTTCCATAGCAACTTATAAGACCTCATTTTTATAAATTTCTCTTTAGTCTTTTACATAGCCATTACCTGCTTTATCTGGTATAGGATATTTTCACAGTGGGTTACTGAGCTATGTATCAGTATCATGCATAGTGACAAGAAAGCTTGTTGTATGCTTATTACCCACTATTTGAATGATTTTTACTATGGCTGCCATGTACAAGGTATCATTCCATTCTGCTAATTAGAGAGTAAGCCATGGGTATTACTGTATGATACAGATGGCATATTTACATACTGCAAAATATGCTGAAGTTCTCCAGTTGGCAATAGTAATAATTTGCTGTTTAAAAAGTGACAGTTAATGGAGTTAGCCCTGAGATAGAGTAAAACATTTATTTGAATTTTTCAAAATATAGAAAAAATAAGAGGAAATTAAGAAGAATATATTTTGCATTATTCCTTGCCTAGTTTACCTGATCACTTTTTAAATGGACTCAAAATACTTCCTTGTTTCCGTCAGTATTTATAACAAATGCAAATTTTACTTTAGTATTAACATGAAATTTAATTTTAGTATGTCTATACATTTCATCATAGGTGTATATTGTTCATTCCTGTGATTCTTGTGTTACATCTTTCAAAGTCTGCTGTGAAATTATAGCCAAGTTCAGTTTAAAAACTGTAAAAATATTTCTATAGTAAACATTCACTTCCAAATGGCAACATTTATTATGTCCAGTGATTAAAGTTTAAATAACTGGTATTTAGAAAATATATTTTCCTTTCATGAAATTCTGTTTTCCCAAACATATATTTTTAACAATCTACATTAGACCTTTTTAAAGCTACATAGTTGCCCATATTTGTCTTCATTCTCTGTTGTTTTGGAAGCTTTATTACAGATGGAATTTGAAGGGCATAGAAACTGGGCAGTTGTAGAATATTTTTGAAGCAACAGCATCTGGCTCCTTGGCAGTTATCATGGGCCAAGGCAAAGCAGCCCTGGCATGCCTCCAGTTCCCATGTGGGCATTGGTGAGGGATTTCCAGGTCGGCCATGTTGTTTTAATGGTGTTTCCCAGAAACCCTGAACCCCAGAGTAAAATCCAAAGTCGATGTCATAGCATAATAGGCCTCCATGATTGGGCCCCTTTGCTATTTTTCTGACACCTGACATAATACTCTTTCCCTTGAGGACTCTAACTGATGTTGCAGCTACACTGGCATCAGTGCTGTTTCCCAAACCTTCCAAGCACAAGCATGCCTTTGCCAGAGGACTTTATTCTATATTTTTCCTCTACCTGAATGCTCTCCTTGAATAATAGCATGGCTTACTTCATTTATGTTTCTATTCAAGTGTTCCCTTCTCTGAGTTCTACTGCTCTTTATATTTAAGCCCTGAACCCCACCCTGTACTCGCATACCCAGATACTTTATATTTCATATATTTCACATAGCAGAAATATGCAAAGGGTCTTTTCCCTCATTCTCTCCCCCAAATTCACTGCTCACTTCTGTTTTTCTAAAACCCAAGTACAGTAACGCCTGGCTCATAGTAGACACTCAGTAAATAATTTTTTGAATGAATGGGATGAAGTAATAAATGATTTACCTTTTGTTTATAAAGAAAGGACGCTTTTGAATACCAAGAAGCTGACATATACTCACTTTCTAAAAGTATCATTCAGAGCATGTACTTAAAAATATATACCCATTTAAAACTTTCTCATGACTCTTATTTTGTGGGAAGGAATTCTGAGTTTTCAAAACCAAATTCTGGTCTCATTAATGAGTTTTTATATCCTATTAGTAGAGTCAAACTACCCTTGTTTAAGGTCTACCTGATGAACCACCCTTTGTGACTAGAGAATTATAGAAGCATTACAAATGCAAGCTGTACCACTTGGAGCACTTTCAGAGAACTGGATCTCTTCAGTATTGCCTGCCCAGCTCTTGGAAACAGGAGGAAAATAGCTTCCTTCCCATAATACTCATTTCCAACTGCCCTCATTATCACCTCTGAATATCTTGCTTCAAGAACTAAATTACTAATTGTTTCAATGACTGAACATTTATTTCTATAAATAAAGCATTATATGTTTACATATTTTGTTTAGCACCCTCAAAGAGGAAATCCTTGGAAAAAGCAGGGAGAGGTTTTTTGTTTTCTGCTTTTTTTTTCTGAAAATAATTGGGGGTTGCTTTGTTTAGTCTTATTTGCATGTTGTAACTATGTTCCCATAAGGAAATGCTCTTGTGAATGCATTCCAATATTGTTGGTGCAAGCAGAAAATAAATTCCAACTGACTTTTTTTTTTATAGCAGAAGGTTGGTGTTGTGTTATGTGATGGGTTCTGATTCTTCAAAAAGGTATCTTAGTGTAAAGATGGAACCTTTGATCCGAGCCTCTCTTCTACTCTCTTTCCCTTTTTGTAGCTTTTGTTTTCCTCCACACCGAACACATCCCCTGCTTTATTAGTACAATGAGTTATGTCAGAGGAGAAAACCACCCAATGCTTGGGAAAATAGGCAAGAGGATCTTGAGCCAGGGAAACTCTTTGAATTCATTTTCCTTTACTTGACATTCTTGAGCTGGCTGCAGGGAATAATGAAATGAATTAAATAGGTACTGGTTCTCAGTAGCTTACAGTCAATGCTTGTTCCATTTTTTTAAAGCTGTTTTGGAAAGGCCATTGGCAGAATTCTCAAACGGGTGAAATAGACACATTTTTGGCCCTCTATGTATATTTGCATAAACTTTAATTTTAAAAATCTGAAAACACCTTAACATGATTATGATTACTGTAACCTAATTACTGTGGTTGCACTTTTAAATATGTACATTTTAAAGCAAATATTAAAATAAAGTTCTACAATATAAATCATCACTGGGTACCTACGGATTATGGTTGAAGTGCAGTTAGGATAAATTTCTCTGTGTAACCCAAGGAGAATACCAGAAAAAAGGTACATCTCTTTTATGTGGCTTGAACTAAAAGCTCTGATATAATGCACAAATTATCTTTTTGGTTAGTTCCTTAACAGAAACCATGAATATATAGTGAAGAGTAGATGGGAAAAATAGGGAACTTGGCTCTAGATTGCAGTCTACCTACTGCTCACCTGCTAATATTTTTATGCAAATTACTTTCCTTCTGTAGGCTTGAGTTTTCTTCATCTGCACAAGAAAAAAAAAAGAATTCGATCTTATTCACAATTATTTCATCTGCTACCATTATTTGGTATTTCCAAGAAAATCAGTGCATTACCTGAACCTCACACTTTGTGTCAGGACAACAGAAATGAAGAGAGATTATCTCCACTTTTAGAGATACTTTTGGAGAGGGTTGGAGGGCAGGTAAACTAAGAGAAGGATGTAGGCAGAAATGATAGCAATTCCAAGAATATTAGAGGCAAGATGAAACTGAGAGTTTATGAGAAATACTTTTAAACTCTTTCAAATAACTATTTTAAGCTCGTTCCTCACCCCTTGTTCAGTCTGTAATACCTTGTTAACTGAAATACTTTATTTTCTATGCTAAACAAGCACTAAATCAGACTGCTTAATTAGCCCTGTCTCTGTTTCCACCTTCTCACAGCTGAACTTGTCCAGCTTTATGCATATCTTAGTAGGCAAAGGGACGGTTATCAGCATTCTTTGGAAAGGGTAATAAAACCGAGGGTAACCCTGAAGAATGAAGCTAAGTTTGAGGTCTGGTGATCATAGCAAATCAAGGAAATAATGACATTTCCTTAAGGATGTCTCCCTACTCTGTACTATTTGTTACCTCCAATTTTTCCTCTTGCCCTTTAAATAGTTTATGGTACACAAGGATTGGGGCTCTTAACCTGGGTAGTTGAGTTGGACCTAGGGTTCTGAAATATTAAGTGGCACCATAGTAAACAGGAGTAGATATAAAGGTTAGGGTTGATATCTTTTGGTAGCACCAGTTGAATCTGTTTTTATTAAATATTTTTCGTTCTCTTCCTTTATTCATTCTTCACCAATAGGCAGGGTATATTTGAGGGAGAATTTTATTTCTTTTTTTCTCTGGGCCAGATCCTGACAGGGTAATGTTTAATTCTCTTGCTAATCGAAGTTCACAAACATAATACTCTACCTAAAAGAGCATTTGATATATAAAGTTGGGCTTACTTTTGTATTATTAGTTTCCATATACTGAAGCATAATTAGTGACAACTTAAATCCTGTCAGTGTGTATTCTGTCAGTTTTCTTATTTGTACCCATACTTTGCATAGTAATTCTTTTTACCCTATCACTCTATTAAATTAAGATTTTAAAAAATGTCTTCTTCTGTTACTCAAGAGACTGATTGGAGAAGAGAGTTGTCTAGAGCAAAATCACTCCTGCAAGATAGCTGGTGGAACCACTGTTTTATTCATCTGAGGATTATAAAATGCCATTTTGGAGAGTGGCTTCAAGACATCTGGAAATACAGTTTGCTATTTGAGAGTTCAAAATAACTGAATCACATCAGACTCTCTCTTTTCTTTGGACAATAAACCTTGTCTTGTAGCTAGGACCAGGAAATACGTTTCATTGTGATTTACTGCCTAGTTTATTTAAAATAACTTAAAAGCAGAAAGAACATGGACTTAAAAGTGAGGCTGACTCTAAAATGAATAATTATTCTCATCTTCTATAACTAAAATAATAAGTTAAAATACCTAGAGCAGTGCCTGACTTAGTATTAAATATATATTTATTGAATTTATGAATGAATAGGGTGATGATTGGATGACTGGCTATGTGGTTATGTGAGAGTCATGATTACAAAGAAAAAAACCGCCTTGTATCTTTTCTCTGCGGCATTCTCTATCGGAGATCTTACACTATTTTATCATAGAAAGCAAATATAAAAATATATTCGTACATCATGATGACTATAGATACATTGTGACACCACCTGTTATAATTTGACATCAGTTTGTCTGTTTGGGGACAAATCATGCCTCTCTTCCTAAATACAACAATAGTGTAACATGACTTCAGCACAGTACATACAGGCCAATTGTGTCCTGGCAAACCCTCAAGAATTTCCCCAGAAGGCTCAGTTTGACTGGTAGAACCTACTGCTTTGTTTTGAATCTAAGTAAGCGTGGTTATTTAAGTATTATTGGAATCCAGATGCAAGAATGGCCAATTATTAAGGCTTATCTTAGTGTACACAGGATTACTGGAAGTTAGATATAATCAAACTGTATGGTGAATGTTTAAATTTTTAAAAACTTAGTACAGTATTGCCACTAATTCCCCTCCAAATATTCCCCAGTGCTTCAAAAACACTTATCCCATTGTCTTGCCACTTTCTTAAGCAGTTTTGGAAGTTCTTTTCCGTGAATGTCTTTAGGAGATGTGATAAAAGAAATGTGGTGAGTGCTTCTGCATGAAGCATTTCATCTACTGAGAGGCGGGCTTGTAAAAACATTACAGTGTGCCTTCATCTACCTTATTCACCAGATCTGGTACCAGGTAACTTCTGGCTCTTGCCCAAAGTCAAAATGACCATCAAATGTAAACGTTTTGAATCAGTTCAGGACATCAGGGCAGCCACGGCAGTGTTAATGAAGACACTCATGAAAGAGAACATCCAGAACTGACTCAGAAAGAGGCATGAGTAGTGGAATAAGTACGTTCAGAGTGAAGGGGAGTATTCTGAAGGGCACTAATGGTAATGTGTCTTTTATTGTAATTAATTTTTAAAATTGGAACATTCACCAAATCATATATTGAATTATTATTCTAACAGTTAAGAGTTTCAGGAAGAGGGCCTTCATGAGATAATTATTCATGGGTATAGAGCCTTTGTAAATTAGATTAATTTATCAAAGAGACGGAGAGAGCCCTTAGCCCTTACACCACCAGGTAAAATCAGAGAGAAGATAACCACCTCTGAGAAAGTAGGCCCTCTCCAGACACTGAATCTTCTGGTGCTTTGGTCTTGAATATGCCAACCCCCAGAGCTGTAAAAAATAAATTGCTGTTGTTTCTTAGCTTCCTCGTTTATGGCATTTTTTTGGTAGCAGCCCAAATGGATTGATGCTACAAAGCCTACCACTCCATCCCATCCCTCAGCCTCTTTTTTTGTCGTTCTATTTGTATTCAACACTCCTGCCATAACAGTCTTTTTTGGGTTCCTCAAAAACTTGCCTCTCTTTTATACTTCAGAGCCATAATGGTTGGTGTTTCTTCTTTCTAGAACTTGTCTTTTATCAATCTTTTCACCTAGGTAAGTTTTCAATAAATGCTACTACTTTTGAGAAGCTATTCTAATCCTTCAGACTATATTAATAACCTGTGTTTGATGGTCTTTTGACATTATGCACTTTGGTTTCTCAGCAGTTACACTAACCATAATTTCATAGGTATTGTCTAAGCATTTATTTGATACCTGTTTCTCATGTTAGCTCCTTTAAAATGGGCACCATTTCTGTATTGGTTTTTGGTGTACCTCCAGAATTTAGCACAAAGTTTAATTAATGAATATTTAATAAATACCTGTTAATCAACCAATTAATCAATGCTGAAAATATGCATGAAAGATGTAAAGATTTATTATATATTTATTTGTAATTTAAATGATGCTCTGGCAATGTTGGAGTCAGAGCTAGAAAGTACTTCTAGCTCCAGTACTAATTATATGATCTTGGGAAACCTACTTTGGTTTGCTACCCCTCATCAGTAGAACGAGGAGGTCGAACTACTTTAAATGTGTCGAGGCCCTTTATTTCCATATTGTAAGTATATCTTTTTTCTACAGACATAAAAATTTTAATGGTAACTACTTACACATACTAAAGAAGATGGAACATTTTTAGCCATAAAGTAAAAACATTGCTTAAATGATTTTTATAAAATGAGTGATTTTTGAAACCAATATTTAACTAGGTTGAATTTTACATGTATGTACCATATATCCTTTATGTATCTTAGGTAAGGAAACACTTCAATATCCCAATCACTGAGTACTTTCCAAAACCGAGATGGAAAAATATGTATTTATGAAACGGTCTTTACCAAAGTTTAAATGTTTGTAAGACTTTTGCTAATCCTATTATAAGCTTTACTATGTTCTTGATTTCTTATACCTCAGCTGTGTTTAGGAATGAATATTTGTTATAACCATTACAACTATAAATTATGAGAATCCTTTGTGGAATGACACTTTGTAAACCCTTATGTAATAATCAGAGTTTAACCTTTTTCCTTCCTAAACCTTTAGTCTGCAAAGGGATTTCCTCACTAAAGTTCTTTAAATAACTAGTTTTTTAATATTTTTGAAAAGGCTGCAGTAACATTTAGAGAAACTAAATTTCTTATTAACTAGACTGAAAAAGTTATTATTATACCTTATGTATTGCTCAAAAGCTATAACATTTTAGCAAAGTTTAAATCAAGTTAGTGAAGCTAGTGTATAATGAGCAGCTATCTAGTAAATATTTTATCAAATCACTTCGAAGAACCATTTCTTCTGAAACAATATAATCTAACAGGAATTGAATTTATTTTCCTTTTGTTTTTTTAAACTCAACACTGTAGTATTATTTATTGCATATGTAATAAATATAACCTCGTACCCCTTCTGTTGCTGTATCTATAGACTCTGTCTTTCCTAATGTGCAATCCTTCTATATAGTGTGCTAATTTGGAAAAGATGGATTGGGTATATGTTGTTTGCAAGAAACCATTACTGGTGTTGAGTATTAAAAAAATTAGATTGGGGCTGGAGATTTAAGCTCAGTGGTTCCACCCCCTGCCTCGCTAGCGCAAGGACCTGATTTCGATCCCCAGTACCAAACAAAACAAAACATTCTATTGATCACATCTTCAATATGCTCACAGTCTGTCAAGGATAGTAAGATGTGTGTGCATAACTAAACAGGTTAAAAGCATTGATAAGCACCACAAGAAAGGAATAAATCAAGTGTTAAGGATCTATATTTTACATCTCCTCCAGGACTATATCCTTGGTCCAAGACTTTGAATCTTCCTCATCTCCTAACACAAAGCCTTGCACATAGAACACATTCAATTGGTGTTAGCTTAGAAGGTGAGCTGTGAAATTGTTTTGTAAATTTATGCCTGTTCGATGAATGGCATTCTTATTAACCAAGCTGAAACTAAAACTTCAGTCTAAGGACATTATTTATCACTAAAATAATGTTTTGTTAGAATTGTTTTAATTTTCATGAGTACCTTTTCATTGTACTTCATTTTCTAATTTTTATTTCAAGGCTCATTTTACTAAATTGTATATGTTACCTTAATGTTCAATTTACCCACATCTGTAAGTTTCATGGAACATGGCTACACTTCTTGTGCCTCTATTTTATCAGTAATCACAACTCATAAAAGTCAGCACTGAGAACTCTTGGGGTTTGTGGGGATTTTGCCTCGATTATGTACAACTTACTAAAAAAGTTATAAAATAAACGATTATCAGAACTTTAGAGAAGCTAACATTTCTGTATTTCTAAAAATCAGCTGTATTGTTCAATCTGAAGATTCACTAAATCGAGTCAGCTTTTTCAAAATAGATTTGTTTCCAAAGATTTTTCTTTTTTCACTAGTTGAAATTTTCTGAACAACCAAGATTCAGTAAAATAAATGGACTTTCTTTTGATCTTCTGAATTACAGAGAAAAAACTAAAGGCATAAATGATATCTCTTAAATCTTTTGATGATTCTTCAAGTCATGAAATGTTAGACGTGTAAGGAGGATGACATATATTGTGTATTATTAGATTTAAGTAGGATATATATTGATTATGATGCTGGCTACTTTATAGCCCATATCTTCTCAAGTTAGCCACTTCTATTAATTCCCTTCAGTGTGAAGCTTTTCTTTGCTAGCTAAACCCAAGCAGAAATTTTATAGAAGCTTCACCTACTCACCTTTCAAAGACACTTGACTAAATTTCACACAGCAGAATGAAAGGGAAACAAAAAAGGCAGCCTTTCTTTTGTCTAGGTTCTAGAAGTTTAACTCTACTACTTGTGAATTTTTCTTACCTTTGAATCATTGCACTCAGAATTATGAAACTTTAATTTCTTTAGAGGCTTGTTGTATTAGAAAAATTGTTCCAAAGAAAGCAACAGTCTTGACATAAGCACATCTGGCTCTTGCAAATTATTCTTTATTAAGCTTTCATTTAATTACATGTGCTGAAAGGTCTGTTTTTGATTACTGTAATTTTTTATTTGTCCATCCGAATAATAGTAATGTCAGAAATTATATACAAACCACCTGTTTTTTTCCCTTACTAATATAGCAAAGTTTCAGCTATTTTCTCTGTAGATGATGACTAGGAAGCTTTCTATTTATTATGATAAAAATTTGACTATCACGGTAATGGCTTAATCTTGATTAAAGGAAAAGAAATTATTTGAATGAATTTTTAAGCATTGAGGCATCTGACTTATGGTTAACTATAACATATTAACACATTCATTTATTGCTCATTTTATGAAAATCCTAATATAGCAACAATTAAGTTTTTTAGGTATAAATCTTCAGGTAGAAATAGGAAGAGAGTCCAAGAAAGTTTTTGAAATATTTTGGAGTATGAGAAATGGATAGATGTCTTGTAACTGTTGTGTGTGGAGGGGAGCTGATACCTAAGCTTTAAGAATGTAAAGCCAAAAAAATCAAGCTTATATGTGAGCAGAATTTTTGAAATACTTAGGAATTGAAGACATCATATATTACTGAAGACAAGGATAAAAAGTGAAATTGTAGACATGTTTGGTTGAAAATAGATATAAATTTGATCCCTCTCCTCTAACCTTATTCAACATGGTAACTACCATCCCTTCCTCCCAACCTCTATCGCATAATCTACCAGCAGACTGGAAATTTTTTCTCTAGAGGAGTTGGACCTGACAGTTTTTTTTGTCTTGGGAACATCAAGCACACTAAAGAATGAGTAATTGTGCTATTTGAAAACAAGAAGGCTACACGATAGGCCAGCCAGTGAGATCTCCCAGTTCTAGGCTCATGTACTGATGGCACACAATCCTATTCTGCAACCAAGGAAAGAACCTAAAGATGACTCTATGGAAATGGTCCTGTATAAAAGAAATGACCTACTGATAATGACATTTGGGATTCTTCAAAGTATAATCCAACTGTCTGCATTGTTATCAGCCAATAAATCTAAGCCCAGACTCAGACCTGCTAGTAAACTTTTGAGTTTGTCATTCTCAGAGATGAATAAAAGGTCAGTGAACACCAGAGACTTTAGGAAAGTTTGTAATGGGAAAGAACTAAGAGAAATTGGAAGAAGCAAGAGACAATAATGCAGCGAAAACAAAATAAAACAAAATCTCAAACTGACCATTAATATCTAGTATAATAGAGAGCAGAAAGAGGGGGTCAATGAAGAAGCCCAAAGTTTATCTAATATGAGTTTAAGAAAGAAAACAGAGAGAGGAAAGCCATTAATGAAATATACCGGAAAACTTACCTAGAATTGAAGTACACAAGTTTATAGATTCAAAGGGCTGATTGAATTTCTAGAATGTGTATGTACATGGGTGGACCCCTTAGTGAAATTTCAAAATATATGGTACAAAGGGAAGATCCTAAGGCTTTTGAGGGAGAAACTAGATTCCATACATAGGATCAGGAACCACAATAACATCCAACTTTAGCAATAAGAATAAGAAGACCACAGATAATATTGTCTTTGGGATTCTCAGAGAATTATTTTCAATTTAAAATTCAAACTATAATCAAGTGGAAGGAATATAATAATACTTCTAGAGGTATTAGTCCCTAAAAAATTAACATCACATACCACTTTCTCAAGTAGCCCCTAGAGAATGTGCTATCACAAACAAACAAACAGTTCAGGCAGGGAAAAGTGATAGGTCGGCAATGGTGAAAGCAGGGGCATGAAAGAGCTCTTTGTTACCTTATTCAAGTTCAGAATCAAATGGGCAGCTCCTGTGCTGTCAGAAAGAAACTCGACTTGCTGTTTTTATTGTTGCAAATCTGGCGATATTCTGTTGAAGATTATATTATTTATATGCTGTCTAGAAATAACTCCAAGGAGAGAGTAACCACCACAGCAGTCAGCATCCAGGAAGGTCAGATCCCAGAGACGCTCAGTCAGTGCAGAATGGGAATGATGTAGTTCTTCCAAGAATGTATAGAAAAGTTCAGGGTAGTTTCCGAGTTAGGAATAATAAACTCACATGAGGGGATATACCAGACATTTAAAGAAGCTTATACAGGGAATTCAGGCAGTAGGATCTTAGAGACTACTTAGTCAAATTCATTTTTGGAATTTAGGACACTGAGTTCTACAGAGATCAAGTCCTTTGTTCAGGATTGTAATGTTAACTGCTGAAAGAAACAGGTATAGAACCATGACCCCCCACACAAGTGCTTTTTCTTTCTGTTGTGTTATTTGTTTTTGTGTTGTTTGTTTTGTTTTCCTTTTTAAAAATGGTAAAGAGTAATCACAAGGCTGTCAGAGAAATAGTTACCTAACAATACGGTAAGTTTTTCTCCCCCCTGAAACTCTGTTTCTGCTGTGTTTAAAGAGATCAATGTATGTCTTCTCTGTTTTGCAGCAGCTCTATGCCACTCAGCTGGCCAACATGCAGGTGTCACCTGGAGCAAAGATACCATCAACTCCACAGCCTCCAAACACAGCAGGCGCCGTCTCACCTACTGGGATAAAAAATGAAAAGAGAGGGACCAGCCCTGTAACTCAAGTTAAGGTATTTGCTTTGTAGGATTGTGGAAACAGTTTGGAAAATAGCTTCCCAAGAAAGGTAGTGAATGAACCAGGATATGCTAGGAATAAACAGCAGGAACCATAGCAATATAAAGGATCCCCAAAATGCTCTTCTTTCTGGTACATTTCATGATTGAGCATTGAGAAACAGGTGTTTCCTTTTGATAACAATAGTGCCATATTGTGAGATCTTAACCTAAATCTGCAAACTCACTTCTCACAAAATTTCTTCCTTTGGATTCTAGCTTTTAATTTTTAATGTTCATTGGGATAAATGGCCATGGTTTTATTGCCAGACTTTATCATAGACTTATGCCATTTCCTTCCTTGTTTCTCAAATAGGTGGGGACAATTTGTAGTACCAGAGAAGGAGGATCTTGAATTCTTAGATGTAAAAGGGGAGATAATAAAGGATTTAATGCTGGGCTTATTGCAGTTTCTTGATAAAGGTCTCCTACTTAAATGGCAGCTCTGAGGAATATATGGTATCATTATCTCATCATGCCTTTGATGCCATATAATGTATACAATAAACAAGCTTCTCAGGTTATGGCTGGGACATTAACAGATACATTTCCCCACTGATTTTCAGTGTCTTGAAACTGGGCATTCAGGAGGGACTTAGCAATAGAGGGACATTGATGAGCCATTTTAGCTTTGTGCTGCAGCTGGTACTGGCTTCTTTTTATGATTGCATTTGCTTTATATTAATGAATTACTAAAATCAGATATTTTTAGAGAAACAATTATTTTAATTATTATTATTATTATTATTATTATTATTATTATTATTATTATTATTTTGGTACTGGGATCAAACTTGGGTCCTTGTGCTTGCAAGGCAGACGGTGGAGCCTCTGAGCCAAATCCTTGGCCCAAACAATTGTTTTAGATAGTTGACTTACCTACTTGGACTTGTATGCTAAATGTAGATACTTTATTACTACATGGCAAAAGTACCGCATTTGGAGAATTTTTGTAACAAGGAAAACAGCTGAGACTCAGCATTCTATACTATACAATCACTGAACTTGTTTTATTTTCTAAAAAATGGAGTGGGAATTTTGAGATTTCAGAAAGTCAGGGGGAAAATGGACTCTGAAAATCAAAGATCAAAAGAGTAAACTGTTAAGACATAGTTTGCCAGTTTAATGCCACCCATTCTTTTAGAGTGTTCAACAAAAATAGATGAACATTTTTTTATGTTTTGTTGTTAGAAAAACTGAAATGTGACAATAGACAATTTACATTTCATAAAACAGTATTACTTATGGAAACAAGCTAACTTGCATTCCAGCAGTTCGTGCTCCATGATGAAGAGTCAGAACACTCAGGGTGAAATAAAAATACTTGGTTTAACCGTAGTTGTGAGAGTGTATCAACCATCAATGACTTGAACTATTTGGTATTAAATATTTTAACATGAAGAAGTCAATTCCTAAGTGTTAGCCAACTGAAACTGCACCAAACTAAGCCTTTGCTGGATAAGTAAAATGTTCCCTGGTTAAATTCTATTGTATATCTACTTTTACCATTCCATGTTTGTGGGCCAACTGAATTTTATTACTCATTTGACCACATGCAAATTCTATATGTAATTTGACTTGGTTATATTTAATCTTAATGACAAAGGAAGCATTTCTCATATTTGATAGTTTGTTGTTTAGGAGGGTAAAAATATATCAATGAAGGTATACACCAAATGTTTTAAATTTTAAAACAGCTTTTATTATTGAAGTACTTTTGAAAATAATCTCATAGTTTGCTGATTAGAAGAAGAATTAAGATCACCAAAATCTCTCATTGTTCTTTCTATAGCCATTACTTTTCCTCTATATAACATAATTGCTTGTTTTAAATTCACACTTTATAGAGGGCAAAGTTGCTGAAGGTAATGAAAACATAAATGGTCTTATGCATTGTTTTTCCTCAGAATTGTTACTACTGTAACTGTCAACAACAGAAGTCAGTATATTTCCATTCAAATATCCATTCTATCACTTTTACTAGCTGTGTCACCTTGGGCAAGTTGACTTCTTTTGGCTTTAGTTTTCTCTTCTCTACAACAGAAGTTAATATTTGTATGGGTCTTAAATGAGACAACAGATCCTCTAGCAGGTGTTCCATAAGTATTAACGGTAGTGATGATAGTCGTGATGGTAGTAATAAGGGAGGTGGTGTAGTAGTTTTAGTGGTTGGAGCTGAAATGTCTAGTTGTCTACTTACGTTCTGAGGCTGAGAGAGATCCTAACTAAATAGTTATTTCCATTGTTAACCAAATACAATGACTTTCAGGTGTTTTTAAAAGGAATACAGGACATGATCCCTGTAAGAAGAGAAACAGGGAAGGACTAGGCTTGTTCCATCTTACCATCTACAAGGAATTTCTATGCAATTGTGTAGTGAACTTGGCAGGCTCCCCGAGTAGAGAGAAGGAGTTCAGAGTTTAAGGATGCTTACATACCTAGAATGTGTGAGGTGGGGTACTAGAGAGGAGAGAGAGCTACACACAACAGAATGCTAACGTTTTCCAAAAGAGTCCCTGTATGCTGGGCACTGATTAACACATTAATGTGAAAAACACTAACTGAAGTCAGGGAACAATAGCAGAATGTAGTAGGCAAAATAATTACACAGCTCACAAAGAACCATTCCATTTCCACTAGCCGGAGTGCAAGATCTCTTGACACATGGGGCATCAAGTAGAGTCCCAAGAAGAAGAGTATTGCGTCTTAGTGGGACTAAATTATCCTGAGATTAGTGGATGTTCTGAATCTACCTAAAATATCTGAAAATCATTCCTCAGAAGAATCAAATTGTTCTGTGTCTCAATAAAGTTGACACATATTTAAAGCAATGCATAAACTCCAGCATCCAACATTGTAAAGGCCACAGTGTGTAGCATCTGGTCAATAAAGACCAGGCTTTGCAAAACAGGAAAATTATGAATGATGTAGAGAAAAAAACAACCAATTTCAAACAAACCCCAAATGATACCAATAGTAGAATTTAATAGATAAAATATAAAAAGCAACTATTATAGGAGAGTTCCAACTAAACCCACATGAGGAGGCGGCAAATTTTTTCCATTAAAAAAAACATTTAAAGCTGGAGAAGATTCACAAAAACAATCATTTCAGCACTCTGGGAATTGACCAAAGGCATATA
>NW_022900928.1:13918704-14007211 GCF_012274545.1 Fukomys damarensis
ATATATATATATATGTATCTGAGAAATATTTATGCTTCTTATGTGTGAGAGTAGTGGAATCTGTGCATTTTTGCCTATGGCTATTTTTATTATCCCTACTCTAATGCTCAGCGAAGAGTTTCTATCTGGCTAATGCAGGACTGAAAATGGGGATGCGTGCTGGGAATGGATTCTCTCTACTGGGAATTTGTAGACGATGTCCATGCCCAATAACATCGTCAGACGTGGCAATCATTGAATTATAAAAATAAGTAATACACTGGAACATAAGCTGAAAAAGATATAAAATCCATATGCTCAAGAGGATAGAGGGAAATATGAGTACGATAGGCAAGACAAATTGTCCAGAGATGATAAATAGTACGGTCTTTGAGATGAAAAATACACCAATTACAGCTTACACATGGCAGAAAAAAATTAGTGAACTTGATGACATAACAATAAAACTATCCAAAATGAACCAGAAAAAAGATGGATCAGTACTGGTAAACATTAAATGTCCTAATCTATGCAGTTGGAGCCCCAGAAGAAGGAGGAAGGAACAGAAAATTATATTTAAAGAAATGTTTGAACATTTTCCAAATTTAATGAAAAGTCTAAACTCAGATATTTTTGAATCTCAGTACACTCCAAATAAAAGACACATGGAGAAGACTAACCAGATACCTAGATTGTACATCATTATTTAGATATGCATAAAGGAACTAGCTAGTCTAAATATTTTTTGAAGTAAGGGCAAAAGGAAGTAAGATGCAATTAAGCAAATCAGAAAATTTTGACATCCATAATGGACATGACCATGTTTCTTAAGAACATGTCCAATTTTTAAATATAGATAAAAGCATATTGCAACATGGTTATGACAGGTTGCTTATTTTCTACAAGACCAAACAAAATAAAGCAATAAAACATTAACAAAAGCCTAAGATTATTACTGCATTATCAAATAAGTGACTTATTTGGGAGGGGCAGCTTTGAGGCAGAATCTTGCTATGTAGTTCAGACTGGCCTTGAATACTCACTGTGTAGCCCAGACTGGCCTGGAACTCGAAGCAATCCTCCTGCCTCACCCTCCTGATTGCTGGGATTACAGCTGTGTACCACCATGCCCTCCCAAGTGACTCATTTTCTCTGGTAGTTTGGCAGAAAAGGGATCTGAGATTTGGAGTCCAGTAAATTAGAATTTGAATTCTTTCCTCTGTGTATGACTTTGAAGAAGTGATTTTTAATCTTTCTTGTCTTCGTTTCTTCATTTATACATTTAGAATAACACTACCCAGATTTATGGAGTTATTGATGGCTAAATGAGCTAATAGGTATGAAAATGCCTAGCCCAGTGCTTGATATATTATTTTTCTCTTTCCAATGTTCCTTCTCAAATATTTTCTGGCATCTCCCTCTTTTTTTTTTTTTTGGTACTGGGCATTGAACTCAGGATCTTGTGCTTGTGAGGTAGGCAGTGGAACTAATGGTGTCTCTTTTTGTTTATCCTTAACCAATGATATTTTACTGGAGGAGACCTTAGCTGTCATTTAATATGTGGTGTTCTTTTTACAGATGAAGAAATAGAGATCCAATGAGATCACATGTTTACCAAGGGAGAGAATATTCTGTTATCAAACTTTATTGTGTAAATAATGATATTAAATGCAATTTCTCTGTGCCTTCTCAGAAGTAAAATAGGAGTTAACATTTGCTGATGATTTGATTTTAGAACACAGTAATGCAGATCTTAAAACTCGATGTTTGAATAAATATGCTCATAGTATAACCAAATTTCTAGAATCGTAGAAGTATTATTACAGGTATTTTATGGGAGGATAAATGAGACAATATGAAGGCAAGGAGCTTAGCTTTCAAGCTCCTGGATGAACTAATTACAAACTAGATATCTGAATACTGTGTTCAGTGTAGAGGGATATGCATCTTAAAATAGACATCCTGTAAATATATGTAGCAAAGACTATAACAAGACATCACTTTAAATATGAAAAATAATTTGTGTGTAGCATAGTATGTAAAACATAATTATAATGTGTGCTTGTTTTTTTTAACCAAAATTAATTTTAAACATGAGTAGAGACCAGAATATTGACCACGAAGAGAGCTCACACCCAGAAAGCCACATAGAAGCCATGGTGTGGTGTGTGGCTCTCTGGGCAGGTCCCTGGAGATCAGAAGGAAGCTTTCCATGTTTCCATTTTTAAGTACTTGCAATTGTTTGATTTAAAATATATATTAAAAAATTAGCTGCAGAGACTATTTATAGTTACTGGAACTTTTCAGAGAGAATAACAAAAGCACTACAGAGCTACTGAAATTTTAAATAATTCTTTGTAAATGCCCTAGGTTAATTTAGATCCCTGAAAACACATTAGGAAATTAAGCTGTAATGTGAGCTAATTCAGATTTTAATTTGGCAAAAAGAATGATCCAACTACACAGTTAATGTAAATAGAAGCATAACACAGGGAAATTAATGAGGTTTCCTTCCGATGAATCTTCAAGGAGGTAGATAATTAGCTTCTTTTGTTATTATTGTAGGAGAATGTGGCATTGTCTCTGAGGTGTAAAATAACTGTGGCTTACTAAGTGATAATGTGCTTCATTTGTCTTTTTTAAAAATAATTATTTATGTTAAACTCTTGCAGGATGAAGCAGCAGCACAGCCGCTGAATCTCTCATCCAGACCCAAGACAGCAGAGCCTATAAAGTCCCCAACATCTCCCACCCAGAGCCTCTTCCCAGCCAGCAAAACCAGCCCTGTCAATCTGCCAAACAAAAGCAGCATTCCCAGCCCCATTGGAGGAAGCTTGGGAAGAGGATCCTCTTTAGGTAAATGGAAAAGTCAACACCAGGAAGAGACTTATGAATTAGGTAAAAGAAAGCAAACCTGTTTAGTGATGACTGATCCTTTTTCCAATGTGCTTCTTAGTAAAAGATAACACTCTTAACTTTTTCACTTAAACATAGCTCAAATTAGTATGTTGGGTGATTAGAACTTTTGGAAAATGTCATAATAGAGATCCTGAAGTGGGTTTTTTTTTATGGTGATGGGTTAGATTCAGTGAGTCACAGACTTAGGAATTTCTGTATTTAGTCAATGCTTTGCCCCTAGAATATCTCTTCAAGGACCCCAGGACCTGGCCTTAAAGCTACTTATCAAAAAGGCAAAATTGCAGGGCTGGGGATATAGCTCAGTGATAAAGTTCCTGCCTAGCATGCACTAGCCCCTGAGTTCAATCCCTGGTGCTAAAACAAGCAACAACAAAAAATTTTTCTTTGAAAATTTTACTTCTAGCGTCTCTAGGGGCATTCATCTCTCTGTATATAAAGCATGAGAGGAAAAAACATAGATTTGGGAATGAGACAAGCTGGGACTGAAAACCTTCACCAACTAGCTGTGTGACCCTGGGAAAATTATTTAATATTTTTGAATTCATTTCCTAATCTTTGAAATGGGGAGACAGGGATTTAGCTTGGTGATTGCACTACCTGCCTCGCAAGTATAAGGTTCCGAGGTCCATCCCTGGTACAAAAAAAAAAAAAAAAATCACAATGAAAGGGGAATAATATTATCTAGTTTATAAATTGTTATGAAAATTAAAAGAAAAAGTGCATATAAAGTGCCTAGCACAGAGTTTAGCACATAGGATGCATTCAGGTTTAAAAGATTAGGGTAAATAAATATATACAAGGAATAAAACTATGATTATGAAAGCACTTAGCAGGAGAATGTCAGAAAGTATTACTATTGTTACTGCATCCTGTATGTTTCTTAATTTCCAAATACAAAAGAGATTCAAAGGGGTTAGGGGGCTGGGGGTTTAACTCAGCGGTTCGGTGGCCTGTCTTGCAAGCACAAGGACCCGAATTTGATCCCCAGTACCAAAAAAAAGGCGGGGGGTTTAGGGACTAGATCTAGCATTTCTTCACTATGTTACCTTCCTTGTATTATTGGGTCCTGAATCCTGGAATTCTTGCTCTATTAGCCAGAATGATGTATAAGCCATTTATAGTTTATCTCATTTAGTTTCTCACAATCATTTTGTTATTATGCTCATTGTATGGGTAATGTGAATTGTGGTGGTTCTTACTGATAGAATGATTTCACCACTGCTCTGTAGCTATTAATTAGCCCAAGCAGGAGTAGAATCAGGGTCCTCGTATACAATCCAGTCTTCTTTATAAACTCACAGAAGGGATATTTGCAAAACTGAGCTGGGTCTAAGTGAATCTTTTGAAGGAGATGTAAATCTTCCTCATTGGAATTTGGGACAATAGGATCTGGGCAGCAGCCTGTTCTTATTTTGGGTCAGGATGTCTCTCTCACTTACAGACCCAGAGGGTTTTACCTCAAGTTAGTGGTGTCTGTGTAGAAGAGAGAGTGAAACATTTCTCATATGTGAATATGAAGAATAACTCTGGGCTGTAGTTTTAGATGTTTTGAGATGAAAAGCAAAAAAGCCAACAGAAAGATAAATAATAGGCGAAATTTTGGAAATGGCCTCCTATAATTCACTTCTGTATTTTGTTTGGAAAGCATTTCTTCAGGGCACTGTGGCTCTTGAGATGCAGAGATGACTGTGTCATTGGCCTTGCCTGCTCTTGTGGGACTTCAGCAGACTGTATTTGTTAGGTCATGAGCCAGATGGTCTGAAGTAATAGCACCTGTAGTTAGACAGCACTCTTGTCCAGGTAGTATTGGACAAAAATGGCCTTTTTTGTCAGAAAAGCTCTAAAAATAGCATTTTTCTATATCTTTAAAAATAACCTACTTAAAAAGCATTTTGATAATCTTGAAAAATTTTTTCTAAACTCAAATGCATGTACCTATGCATTGCCCATATGAGACATGTAATGTCGCTTGACAGTAGTCTGGTTTCCTTTGGGTCCATAGCTATGTGAGGTGCCCACACTCCCCTCATACACACACATGCCATACACATGTGCTATGAAATGCTCATACTAGGCCTCAAGCAAGTGGATCGTGTTAAAATTCAGCGCAGCACCTAAAACCTATTGATCATCGAACAATTGCCTTCTTTTTGTCTAAAAGTTGGAAAAAAAATCATTGAAATTATTCAGTTTACCCATGGTAAAAATGCAAGATAAGAAGAAAAATTAGTCATTTTGAATTTTTGTCTCTGCATTTTGTGAAATATAATGAGAGCAAATATTTATCCTCACTTTATTTGAGTCTTTGTATTTATGTGAAAAACATTCCCACATATATTGCCTTGCCTTTGTGAAGACAGGAAGCTGAGAGCAGTGGGTGTTCGAGCTGGGGGTAGGGAATGGGTTGTCATTCGTTTGGTAAATAACTGAGGCCGCGTGATGGGAAGAATGCTTCATTAACCAGCCAGCGATTGGGGAATGGAGAGTGTGGTGTATTCCTTTCCTGCCCCCTCGCTCCTCCAGTGGACACATGAATACACACGTACAGATGTCACTAAAATACACATGTAGCTTCAAAGATTTTTTTTCTGCTGGGCCGCAAACAGCTTTCCTGCATGGGTAGACCAAACATTATGGGGAGCCTGGTCTCCTTTCCCTTTATTTCCTTGCTGCTTCCCCACAGAGGAAGCAATGTTATACACAAATTGTGGGTACAGTCAGAACAGTTATTAGATACACAACAATTGGAATCTAAGAAACTTCAACTGTTAGAAGGTGGGGAAACAAAATGCCCATTGAGTGGGGTGCTGGCATATCCTCCAAAGGCAAAAAGAAAAAGAACACACACACACACACACACACACACACACACACACACACACGGCTTGGTTGCCCTGGCTTTCTGTGCTCTGTGCACAGTGTGGTGCAGATTTCTTAATGACAAACATGCCTCTGCTCAGAGAATGCGCAGTTTTGCAGGGGAGTGGATGGTAGTAGTACTTTTAAAGAATTCAACCCTAATAATGCATCCTGTGTATACAGATATCTTGTCCAGTCTCAACTCCCCTGCCCTGTTTGGGGATCAGGATACAGTGATGAAAGCCATTCAGGAGGCTCGGAAGATGCGAGAACAGATCCAGCGGGAGCAACAGCAGCAACAGCCACATGGTATTGATGGGAAACTGTCCTCCATGAATAATATGGGGCTGAACAACTGCAGGAATGAAAAGGTAACACTTGCTCCTCTCTTTCACTGGTTCTGCTAGACCTATTGGCTGACTGTAACCTGACTCTTTCCAGGCCTTCAAGGATTGACCTGCAGACCAAGATTTAGGTTGTTAGCATAAGAGCAGTCTTATTTTATGCAAATTTGTCATTTAAGCATTACTGCTGACTAACAAATACACCTGTCCCCACTTAGCATGGCTTGCCTTGTGAGCACCCAATCTATTGGTCAGTGTTTCTATCACATACTGAAATACTTAGAAATGTGCTATAATAAAGAGTGCATATGATGTTAATAGAATAAGAATAGCATATCAGAGTATTAAAAAGGAAAGAAGCATATATAATTACAGTGAAGGCTAATGTGATACCATAGCTCACCATTAAATTTAATATTAAGTTTCCGATCAACTAGGTCAAAAAATAATTTTCAGAATGCATCTATTTACTTTTTGATTCAACAAATCATTTATCTGCTATCTATTCTATGATAGACTCTGTATCAGGTACTGGAGATAACAGAGTGAGTTAATCTGATTAAAATTCCTGCTCTCATACAGCTTATGTTCTCATGGAGGAACATAACCTTAAAGACATAGGTCACTAAACATGTAATATCAAGGGGTAAATAAATGCCATGAGAGAAAATAGAAGCAAGTTACGGGAGTAGGAAGTGCTAGGGTGGTTACTTTAGATGGGATGGTAAGAACCACCTGGGGAAGTGACATTGAATAGAGGAGACCTCAATGAAAACATTCGGACAGTGCCTTGCTACCAGAGTGTCTGGAGAGAAGAGGCAGGGAGGAGACATGAAGTAAATGCAATGGCCCAGGGCAAAGCATTTTAGACCTGGTAGACCCTGGATGGAAAGACTTTTTGTTTTATCCTACATGTGATGGGAATCCCTGGACAGGTTCTGCTCAGGGCACCGATGTGCAAGCCAATTATTCTGGCTCCTGTAGAAATAGAGAGACCAGCCCAGGGGCTGTTGTAGTAGGGTAAAAGTGTTGATTATCTAATTTATCTGATAGAATGAAGCATGCCTTTTTTTAAGAGACAAAAGTACTCACCTAATGCTAAATTGTGAGTTTTTTTCCCCGCATGGATAGGACTATTTGAGGACAATTGAATACCTTGATGGGTAATGTCTTTGGTAGCAGTTTCAGAGTAATTTTTAAAAAGAATTCCATTCATTTTATGGCTAAAGATATTACTTACTATCATTGAAGTCATGTCCAGAGCCTCCTCTTTGTTTCAGTCCTTGTTAATTCTAGAATGAGATACTATAGAAGAATCGCCATTAATCAGAAGAAAACTTGTAGTTTCTCTAATTCCTAAAAGGATTTTAAAATTTACATATTAAAGAAGTCAGAAGTATGTGGCCCTGTGCGCTGTTACTCAGGGATTCAAATACGTAGCTGTACCAGGGTGTTTATTTTCCTGTGTCTCCTTTTCAAAAGATATAGTGACATGGTGGTTTGAAAACACGGATGTATTAATTTCTTAGAATGAATAAACAACCACAAACAAACTTACTACGTGCAATGGAGGTTTATTCTCTCAATTCTCAAATGAAGGCCAATCTCAAATCAAGTTGTTGGCAGGGCTGTCGCGAGAATCCTCCCTTCCTGGTTTCTGCCAGTTGCAGCAATCTTTGCCATTTTTTGGTTGGCTAGCAGCTGCCTCACTCCAATTTCCAGAGTTGCCTTTTGTGTGTTTGTGTGCGCATATGCGTTTGTGTGTGTGTGTGTGTGTGTGCATTCACGCATCTCCAAATCTCTTTTTTCTTAAATGGATACTAGCTTTTGAATTTAGGGCCCACCCTAATCCACTGTAACCTTATTTTAACTTCATTACAACCTGTAAGACTTTATTTCAGTGTAAGGTCACCTTCACCTTCACAAGTACTTACGATTAAGACTTTAATATATCTTTGGGGAGTGCATTTCAATTCATTTCAGTAGAATACACAGCAAATCAACTTGTAATTCTTGATTGTTCTGCTATATTCATGGGTCCCACTGGGAGACAGCTAGGATCAAGGGACGCAGGAGTTTGTGAGGATGGAGTTGTGATAGGACTCGCAAAGCATGTGTGGCCAAATCCCTCACACAAATTAGAAAGTTTAGTGCTGAAAGAGCATTGACTTCCCAAAACTTAGTAAGGAATTTTATTTTACCCTCACTGTACTGAATTACTGATGTTGCCATTGTGTGTGTGTGTGTGTGTGTGTGTGTGTGTGTTTGCACATGCGCACATGCTTCTCTTGTGTCCTCTTAGCATTGATGTGTGTCCACTCTTTCCTTGATAAACTTGAAGGTTTATTTGTCTCTGGAGACTTTGAGAAGGCCCCTGGCACATCACTTTTATGAGACAAAGCCAAATATACCATATATGTACATATATATGTGGTGGTGTGACTTTCGGTGCCTATTAAGCCATACACTGTTGTACACTTGAGATTAAGTTTCTTTTCAGTAATGATGTGGTCCATTTCCCATGTGGGAACCTTGGCAGTGGGCTCCTCAGAAGCTGATTTTATAAATGGATGTGGATAGGGTGCCATTCAGTACCACAGAGAAGGAAACTTTTGGCCCTAAACATATTCTGCTGCTGTGATATTAGAGATAGTCATTTTAAAATATAAGGTAGTTTTCCACTCAGTGAAAATACCATGAAATAATACATTTAATTTTAATGTGAATAAATATTAAGATCCTGCTTTGGATCTTACTCACATGGGTGAGTAAGTTTTGGCACAGGGATTCTGAGTAGAAAATTAGATTAAAAGAAAGAAAATAGTATATGTTCTAGGAACTACCTCTTTATAATTTTCAAAGAGTTTATCCTAAAATTAAGTTGAGAAGCATGTCAGTGATTTAAAAAAAAATTCCATCTTTTAAATTATTTTTATTAGTTTTCAAATGAAGGCTATATTTTACTGAAAATTTCAATAGTACAGAAAGATATATGGTGAAAAAGCTAATCATTCTCTTTACTCCATTAACTACCATTAATTATTCAGGAATTTTCTTTGAGTAGTAACAATTATTAGTGATTCAGAAATTTTCTTGGCATAGACAAGAAAGCATTAATGAGTTTAAAAGTGTATGTGCCCACTTGGAACAGTAGTAACTGAGTTTGGCAAGTTGATTAACCTTTCTGTACCTCAAATTCTTCATCTATAAAATGAGGATAATAATTTAAGTTATTTTAAAATAAGATATATATGATTGCACCTAGCTTAGTTCCTGGCAAAGCATAGGCACTCCCTTAACTTATGTTTCTGTTACTGTTAAAGGAAGCCACGAGTAACTGAAATGTGTAGAACAAACACAGTTATCCCTACTTACCTGCAGGAGATATGTTTCAAGATCCCAATGGAAGATAGTATCAAACCTTGTATATGCTATGTTTTTGTTCTAAACAGACACATGTTTGATAAAGTTAATTTAGAAATTAGGTACAGTGAGAGATTAATAACAACTAATAATAAGACAGAAGTTATAAAGTATTTTAAGAAATGTTATATGTTCCCTCTCTCATTGTATCGTACTTACCTTCATCTTCTTGGGATGAAGAGGAATATATAATGCTTTTGCGATGGGATGAATTGAAGGATATAGGCATTGAGAGTTACTTGAACACAGTGCCATGATATTTAAACACTTGATCTAAGTGACTGATGGATGGGTAGTATATATAGCTGGATACACTGAACAAAGGGATGATTCACATTCTGGGTAGGATGACGTACGATTTCATCATTCTACCTAGAATGCTATGCAATTTAAAATTTTAAATGATTTATTTCTATAATTTTAATGTAATATTTTCAGACTATAATTGGCCACACATAACAAAAAACCCTGGAAAGCACCAAGATATGAGGAGACAACAATGTTCTTTAAAAAAAAAAAAAACAAAAAAACACCTTTTTCTGCAAAGGTTTTATTATGCGGAAAGGGAGGAGGATATTCTGTTGTTGGCTGCCAAGTTCCTCGTGGTAGCTAGAACATGATTTAGTTCCTGGCATGTCTTCTGAGTATGTTTCCAACTTTTTTTTATTAAACTTGAGGATCTGCTTGTCCTTGGAGACCTTCAGTAATTCCATGGTGCATCACTTGTTTGAGACAAAGCCTCATATACCCTTTTGAAACATATCCCACATAAACTTGCTATTCTTGGTGAGGCTATTACAAGAAATACCATAAACTGGGTAGTGAAACAACAAAAATTATTTCCTGCAGTTTTGAAGGCTAGAAGTTCAAGATTAGGTTGACAGCATGGTCAGGTTCCTGTGTGGGTTATTTTATTTGTTTGTTTATTTATTTTTTGGCTTATAGATGGCCACCATCTTGCTTTGTTCTCACGTGGAAGAGAATGAGACTTCTGGTCACCTCCTCTTCTTAGAAGGGCACTAACTAAGACAAGTTACCCTCATGATCTCATCTAACCCTAATTACTTCTGAATGCCTGCCTTCAATTACCATCACATTGGAGATTAGGGCTTCAATCTGTGGATTTTGAGAGGACGTCAAAGTTCAGTGCATAGCACCATGTAATTTTGAATTTGTATCATCAATTCAAGTTCAAATATGGACACTATTAATTTCAAATTCTACAGATTAATTTTACATTATTTCTAATTACATTTTCTTAATTCATTTGGGAGGAAGACTGAGATTAGAAATAGTAAAACTATTTTGATTTGTAGTACATGGGAGAAAAATGACAGCTAAGATTAATGATGGAAAAAAATAAACTAAATCTACAATTTCACTTAAAATATATGCTGAAAATAACTGAGCCCTTAATGGTAAGTTGCAAAGTGGTTTCTACTGAACCAGGAAGCCTTGGTTTCCTAGTTGAAGGGAATCACTGTCTCAGTAGATTACTGCAGTTGAATTTGGGACACTGGAAAAGTCCATTATATTTAGATATAGTATATTCAAGAGCTGTCCTTAATACATTCTCTGTCTGGAATAATGTCACGATTTTGAGCTTACATTTTGTGATTTTGTAGGCTTTATTTAGTGCCTAGAGTGGATATCTATCCTCGTTTGTTAGGGCAGTTGCAATTGTAGTAATAAATTAAGGACAGTACTGTAGGACTCCTGTGAGCATAGCTTTCTTTTGATGAAAATATCCAGCTTAATTTCATGAGGTCTATGGCAGTACTTTTCTTCTGAATCAAAGGGTAGTAGGGTGGGGATTTATCTCAGTGGCAATGTGCCTGCCTTGCAACAGATAGGTCCTGAGTTTGATCCCTGGTACCATAAAGGCGGGGGGTAGTTATACAATGTGCAATAGGCTTGGAAAGTGGATTACGACAAATTGACTTTAACTGTCTTCAGAATTATCCACCTCAGAATTAGTATTTCAGTTTCCTTATAGAGACCCATAAATTAGACTTAAAAATTGTTCTTTGTCAATAATACAGTTTTAATGTTTCACAGTTTTTCTTTCACAAAACTTTATAATTTATTAAGCATCTGTCTCTTGTATTTGGACACATATTTGGATTGGTTGGTAAGCAGACCAGAGATGGAGTTCAGTGGCAGTTGCATTTGGAAATGTTTCTGCTATTGTGGAAGGGAATGGTAAAAGCAGTACTGTGCTGTGATTTAGCTAAGACCACAGGGATCTCCATAGGAAGCGTCATGGTGGCCGTGACCATTCAGGATCATCCCAATTTGAGATAGGAGAGTGGAGTCTCTGTACTTGTGTCAACTCTGATGAGGGCTATCCTGGGGAGAGGAAATGACCTTGGGTGAGGTGACTCTTTTCAGCGGAGGCCATGTTAAATAGGGCCAGCAACTGAGGGCTAGCCACCAACAGCATTCCCAGCATCCAAGGGAATAAATATTCCAGCCCTGAAGAGGGATATGGGCAGAACATCAAGTGTCCACTGTTGCATGTTACATTTAGAACATTAGATATGTATGAGACAGACATTGCATGTATCATCAGTATGGGCTCACATTTACCACACAGGCGTAGGGAGGCTTGTGTCTTTACACAACATACAGGCTTACTTATGTGTCCATATGAATACATATTTACTCATGGTGTGTTTCACTTTATTGGGCAAATCTCTATTTTGGCATTTTAAAAGGAAACATTGTTGACTTGATTGGCCAGAACGGCACCAATGGAGTTGTTCTGGTTGGTTGTGTTATGGGGTACTTAGGGTCTGTTAAATATATAGATTGTTGGGACAATAGACTGTAACGGCACCTTGGGAGCTGTTATGCTCCATCATTTCAACATAGACTCTATGCATGAATTGTGAGTGTCCTACCAGCAGAAATATAAGTTACTGCCCTGGGTTTTAGCTTTTCGCACTAAGAACCACAAGCCATCTCCATGTCTGCTAAGTGCCAGTGCAATTAGATCATATTATAGGCTAATTGCTTACCAAATTTTGTTGTTCTGACCTCTCTTGAGATACAGAATATTTTAGTTGAGACAATAAATGGCAGAATTTTAATCAAGCTGCTTCTAAATGGCCTTAAAGCTAAACTAAGGGCATCTGACTAAAAGAGAGGAGAGGTAGGGAGGGCCTTCTTAATGAAGTGATCTATGTTAAAATGTGTTCTGTAGCTTTTCCAACCTTGATGTTTGTTTGCTGACTTGGTGATTAGAGCACTTCTTTGTATGTTCGTTAGACCTGAGCTGCTATTCCCCTTATCTAGGAATTGTTTAAGAAAAATACTTGACCTCATTAGTGTCAAAATGAACTATGAATGATAGAATATCATACTCTACCTGCCTATAAGGTACAGTAAAACCTTGGTTTGTGAGCATAATTTGTTCTGGAAACATGTTTGTAATCCAAAACACTTGTATATCAAAGTGAATTTCCCTATAAGAAATAATAGAACCTCAGATGATTTGTTCCACAATCCAAAAGAATTCATGTAAAAGTGACTACAATTCTGAACTATAATACAAAATAATAAAGAAGATATAATGTATAAAGAAAAATAAAGTCACCTGCACTTACCTTTGAAAACATTCACAGCTGGTATGAGAAAGAGGTTTATTGTTTAGGAAAATTTTCACTATCAGTGTCAGTAATGGAGTCACTGCTACCTACTGGCTCAATGGAATCTTCTTCTTTTCATGCAACTTTAACAAGGAACCTATTGCTTTTGCCTCCTTTTGGGGATTTCATTGCTTTGTCATTAAACAGATTCATTGTTCTCACTTCTACAGCTCTTTTGGGGCTGTGCTTTTATACAAAAATTTTCACTGTTCCTGACAATTTACACACCTCCTTAATCTCATTGGAAGTGAGTGATTCCCCCCACCTTTCCCTCCTCTTCCTCTACAGATGAGATCTCCTCCTTAACCTCTTTCTGTTGGGAGACCATCACCCACAATCCTGCAGTGAGAAAGAGAGAACCACTGGCTCAGTGGTGATTATGTGACATTTGGTGTTGTGTACTACTCGTATTGCAAGACATCTCTTGTTTTTTAGGTTAACATTTATTAGAAATGTTTGCTCACCTTTTAGGACATTTATACAAGTTACTCACAATCCAAAATTTTACTGTATATGGATGGAATTAAAACTGTTAAGTGGAAGAGTGGGACAAAATACTATATTTGATGTGGTATAGTTACTTCTGTTTACAGATGATAAACCTGAGTCTTAAGGGGAAAAAATTTTACTTGCAGTCATGGTGAATTTTTGGCAGGGAAGGAATTAAATCTCCACCTTCCTAATTCTCAGTTGATTTTATTTCCACCCACGAAACTGTATTCGCTAGCTTTCCCGTCACATAGTACTCAGTACCTACAACTTAAAGGAGGAGAGGTTCAATTTGGCTCATTGTTTCAATGGATTCAATCCATGGTCAGCAGGGTGTGGCAAAGCAAAGATACTTTATGGTGTCTGGGAAGCAGACAGAACAAGGGAACAGTGACACAGAGGAAGGGGACAAGGGATCAGATAGCGAGGTCACACCTCTGACTCAAACCAGAAGTGCGCTTTACTAATCCCCTGGGTGAGTTAAAAAGCCAGTCAGGTTGACACTCTACCTTCACCATCACAACAACAGTGTCAGATGTATTATTTTCTAAAACATCTTTAAACTTATTACCTACAAAACACTTTTTACATTGGCAATCTTAAACTTTGAGAGAAATAAATACAATTAAAATAAACCAAAATAAACCAAAGCTGTGAAGCAGAAAGCTCCCTGCTTTCTGTACACTTGTCTGAATAGGACATTCTGCCATGGTGTCCGCAGGTCCTGGCTCTGGAAAGACAGCAGTCAAGAAACAGAAAATGATACCGGTATAGGCAAGAAACAAAGGAAGTAGGTCAAGAGTACCAGTAGAATTGGAGGCCACAAAGTAGATAGAAGTGAGCTTGGATTTTTGGCTTCGATAATCCTAGGCCTAAGTTTCCTTGTACTGTTTTCTGGCTGTGTAACCTAAGTAAATTACTTCGGGGTTTCAGTGATCATACTTACAACGTGCTGGTAGTTTTATCCTTTCCTTGAAGGATTGTTTTGAGGAGACACAAATGCAGTGCATATAACTTGCACAGAAGGTGCTTAACTAATTTTAGTTTCTCATGTCAAGATCTCAGTGAGATCACCTTCTCACTTTAACATCTTTAAGCTCTTCAAATTTGCTATGACTTTTGTTAATTTTTCTCTGTGTAACATGCTCCAGTACTGTGAATAGGTTGACCTGTTGCTCCTTGGGGCCACAGTATCTTAAGGTAAAATGAAGGCTGGTGAGATGCTAACAAGTTGTTAGAAAGTCTTACATGTGTATTTTTATTTTTTGATTCTCAGAGTAACTTGTGTCTATTAGCTATCTACTAGGATTTGGCAAAAGCCAACATGATAATAATACTCAAATATGAGTATGTTATTGTTGTAGGGAACTTATGCCCCTATCCTTGAATGTATTCTTTAATATATTTCCACAAAAGTGAAAATCAATCTACGATTTTTGAAAATACTTAGTTTGATGCTTGATAACTGCATGCATTTTTCATGCAAAAATGGTATTTTGTCAATCACATTAAAAAGGAAAATAATAATCCAATCACGGAGGCACATTGTAAACTTGTTCCTGTTCACTCAAGAAGCTGTTGTTCAGTTTTTACAAGTATAGATTCTTGCTCCTCTCATATACTTTGCAAAATCTGAGAATGGTGTATCACTACTCCAATGTAATACTGCTCCCTCTTACAGGAAAAGAAAAATATTCTGGATATTGTCTGCCTCACATTGTCAATTGCCAGAGCTCCTTGTTATTTACACAGTTGATTCAGATGTTCATTGTTGCATGACAGGATAAATTTAGACAGAGGATCAATAAAGCTGTACAACAATAAGTGAAAGAGAGTTGTGAGCAAATTATTTAGCAAAGTGTGTTTGCAATGAATGAGCACTTACACAGCTTACAGATTAGTGAAGTTTTGTTGTTTCCAAGGTATGCAAGATACTAATTAATCATGGTTATCGTTTTGTGAGCAGTTGACAAGCATCTTCAGTTGCAGGACTTTCCCATCCAGTCTATACCCAAGATAACAGCTTGTTCTATGAGGAGTGTGGAACATGGTAGAGGCTTTATGGTAAGGGAACAAATTCTAACTGTAATTATCCTCATTTGTAAAGCAGAGAAATAGTTTAAGAAAACAATAACTTTGTGTAGGATTCTTTGTAGCACAAGTCTTATTTTTAACAGTGTTTCTTTGCTTCAAAATATTATTATGTATATTATTACTCTTGAACACTTCCTAATTCGGGGATGTAAATACTGTTATTCCTTTTTCACAGATGAGGAGACTAAGGTAGCTCTAGATCACTTTAATCCAGCATTCCCTCTTCCCTCATCTCATTTGTTCCCTGCATCTCTGTGAGATTGATAGGGCAATTTTACTTAAAATCTAAGCCAAGACACACATGTGAGTTTCAAACATCAATTTTAATGAACTGAATGTTGCAGTCATGAGCTAAAGAAATCTACCTAGACATATGTGCTTCCTGAATGTTGCTTTGAAATGAATAGCTATATTTATACTAGTGTTTTTTCTAAAAGAACATACACAGATCAAAAATGCTATAAAATTAGAAAAAACATAAGTTTTATTATGTTGGATTTTTCATTTGAACCAGTAACATGCAGGCAAATATGCAGTGCTATGTGTAGTCTCCTGGCTGAATGTAATCATTAAATTCTTTTTATTTCTGTTGTCAGGGCTACTTGATCGGTTGCCTAGCTACTAGTTTAAGGCCTAATTCATAAAAAAACAACAAACTTCTTTGGCTGTTTTCTTTTTTGCTCTTTAAATGGAAAGAATGGTGCAAATTTATTTAAAAGGTTCAGGATACTTTTGGGGGGTGAGGTGGAAGGTAGAAGCAAGCATAAAGCTTTCAGTTTGTTTACAAGTGTTTTAAGTCAAAATGCCATAGGAACTTAATGAATCTCCAAGTGTAAATGTTAAAATTCAATGCATATAGTAATAATTTTTTATATGTTTTCTGGAAGGGTTGTTGGTTTTGATATGTATGGAGCACACTAATTGTAAAGATTTTGTATAACATACCTTTCACTATGGCAAATATTTTCTAATCCTTCTAGATCTGATACCTTCATCCTTCTAGGCCAGCTGTTCTCACTTTTTTGGTCTTAGGACCGTTTTACATTCTTAAAAATTATTTAAAGACCCCAGAGAGTTTTGACTTAAGCAGGATATATCTATCAATATTTATCAGATTACATCACAACTGAAACATTAAAATATGTATTTAAAAATAACTACAAATTCATTGGATATTAATATAAATAACGTCTTTGAATATTGCCTGTATTTTTCAAACTAAAAATATCTTATACACATGTTAGGCATTTAGTAAATGTTTCCTCCTTTCCTGCCTCCTCCCCCTTTTCTCCTTCCTCTCTTTCTCCCTTTCCTTCCTAGCTTCTCCATCCACTTTATTAAGGTTATATCTTCAGCTGAGGAATGGTAACAGCTTCCATGCACAAAGTTTGTTGCGATGATTCAATCGAGTAATCCATGTAAGTGGCCTTGTCTAGGATTTAACACGTAACTGATTAAAAGGGCAGACTGAAACAGATCTTTGCCATGGATAGTGTACATTTTATCATTTTAGGTAATTGTGAACCATTGAAATACACTCAAAGTGACCTGGACTTCAGGTTTTACTGTCAGTCACTACCTGTGTGGCCTCTCTGAGCTTAAGATTCCTCATCTATGATGAATAGTGCTTAGTGTTCCTTTGGTTGTTGAAGGATTAACCTATTAGTGAAACAATAATCCATTCCCTTCTCCATTTATAGGAATTGTGAGGCCATTTCTGTAGGTGGAACTCCACTTAAACTTTTTAAAAATTCACTGTAAATTCTTGCATTCCTACCCTTGGATCTTAAATTGGTACTACTGGTGTAGAAGCAGGACTTTCAAGTAGAAAGACAACCGAAGTGCAGAGCAAGGACACAGCACTCATTTAGTTTAAAGTGCCTTAGATCTGTATCACCCTACATTCAGACATGAGAGAGGTATTCACGAAGAGTTCTCAACTTCCAAATTAGGTCTATTCCATTTAGGTGCACTTTAGAATGCACTTGGTATTGGATACAATTTTTAAATATCTGGTTTGCAGAGAAAAGCCTAAGAACATGTGAGGAATTTTTCAGTAATTTTTAAAATGAATGTTAAAGAGGGCCAGGGATTTAGCTCAGTGTTTGCAGTGCCTGCCTCGCAAGTGCAAGGTGTTGAGTTCCATCCCTGGAACAACAACAACAACAAAAGAATGTTGAAGAAAAATATATGGTTATGATTATCATTAAAACAAAACGTTAGGTTTGAAGTCATTTGATTATGAATTTCTAGAGATAAGACAGACCTTTTGAGTGACAAATCATAATCTAAAACCTAATAAAATTTGAACATTGAAGTTGAGTACAGTTTAAAATACAACCTTAAGAATCCTGAGTAGATAGCCATAAAGAATAAGAAACTAGAGTCATTCATAGGAAAATGGACGCACATTGAGGCCATACTCTTAAGTGAAATAAATAGGACACACGTGTAAATACTGAATAGTTTCTCTGGTGTGAAAAATGGAAAGTGTAAATAATATCTAAACTGTATAACTGATAATGTGAAATAGGAAGAAAAGGGCTAATGGTGTAGGAGAAGTGGGAAGGATAGGGGAAAAGAAAAAAAAATGAGAAAAAGAAAAAATGGAAACGAAGTCTTTGTAAAAAGGGAAAGGGGGCGGGAGGGAGGGCAGGGTATGGGAAAAAAATGAGAACCGAGATCTGTCATGTAAAGGTACAAAATCCCAGTGATGAATGTAAGTGTACTGTATACCTAGATTGTACCAATAAACTAAAAAACAAAACAAAACAAACAACAACAACAACAACAAAACCTGAGTCGATTCTAAACTATTTTCCTCATGTTTCCACCAAGCTTCTTTAGACAAAAGCGATGATCTCCTAAGTCTTACAAAGAATATAAATAATTGTGTTTGCACTTCTCAGAGAAATATAAGCTGCCACTTGAAAGTATACTGTGCTGTTTTACTGTCTATGTGTCTTTGGGTATTGGATCCCTATAGATTTGCTGGGCTAGGAGAAGGTACTGTCCTTCTAAACTAAGTTAATTTGTTTGGACTTTAATGTCCCATTTTGTGGTTGTTTGCCTCTATATGTCTTGAGCATTTTCTTCAGGGAGCTTTGCTCTGGGAATTAGGAACCTGATATCTTCTCTGTCTGTAGACTTTAGGAATACCCTAAAAATTGTTCTAATATGTTTTTGTCTTACAGTCATAAGTTGACAGGGTTTACCTAGCCTAGTGACAATCGGTCTTTTCCCTACAGAGATATAAATTAGACACTTTCATTTTTATAAAAGTAAAAACTAATACATTGAGTGTTTTCTCAGTGGGTATATCAATACCCAGCACTTTTTTAACCTGTCACATATAAGATTAGTTGAATAAGAGCTAAAAGAGCCTTTGCAGATCATTTAGGGCAGCCCTTCATTTTACAGATGAGGAAACTGAAGCAGAGGGAACTTAAGCAATTATTCACATCCAGCTGTAGGGTGTTGGTGAGACTGAGGCCAGGTTTCATCTCCCTGCACTCAGTTCTGTATAATCAGGACTCCATGTTCCAGGCTGATATTATGTGGTCCTAAGATGATCTTGGTGTAATGATCCTGAACCATCATGTGGCCACAAAATGTTGAATTCAGTCTTAGTATTGCTTATATAATTATGTTATAATTCTTACAGTAGTGAAGCTATATATGACACATAATGTATATGGGAGCTGGATATATCAGAGTATACAGTTAAATGGAATATTCATTTTTCTTAGGAATGGCCAATACATTGTTGGTATTCAATATAATATTAACTCATTTAGATTGATGCCAGTAAAAGAATCTTCTGTATTTATATTGAATTTTAGTTAGCAATAATTCAAAAATTTTAAAGATTTCCTTAAACATTTCTAGCAGTGTATGAAGTGGGTAATATCACTATTTTCCTAGGAGACTTTAGTTGTCAGTTGCAGTTTTTAGAACATGGAAATGTCAGGATTTTTAATTGTTTGTGAAGGATTTTTTTCACATTTGTCAATTACATTTAATCCTAACAGACCTTGCAAACAGAATTTTCCATATTCCCCTTTACAGATAGACAGTGAGGTCCCAAGGGCTCAGGTCATTTGTTGACATGTGAACAAGATAGTGTTAAAGTTCAGATCCTTCAGAGTTACTGTTTACAAACGCCAAATCCCGCGATCTTTCTGCAATAGCAAATAGACTTCACTTCCTCCCAACTGCCATTCCCTGCCCACATGTTGTGGGGAGCCCTGAGTGTGGCCCTGCATGAATGAGTGTGTGCATGTGAGTATGCTGTGTGTGTGTGTGTGTGTGCATGGCCTGGAGTGTTCGTGTGTGTTTTCCTCAGTATGGGTGTAAATCTGTGTGAGTCTGCCGGTGTGTGCTGTTCTGATCCCTGTGTGTGTGTGTTTGCCAGTGTGTGGCTATCTCTGCATCTAAATATTTGCGGTAATGGTGCCGGCTGTGTGTGTCTCTGACTGTGTGCCTCTTTGTGTCTGCGTATGGACAGCGTCTCTTTGTGTCTTGTGTGTCTGAGTTTGCGAATCTGTACATACATCTGTGGGTCTATGTCTGCGTCTCTTCCTGAATCTGTGTGACTGGGAGTTCATGTGAAACTGTCTGGCAGGGTGAGGCTGCTGGACCATGTGTCTGTCTGTCTGTGTATGTTTCTTGATGGCGGCAGTTATTGCTATATAGGAGTATTTTCATTTTCAGCTGGTAGATATAGGTTCTGCCCATGGAGAGAATATTTGAAAATTCTATATAGGGATGCACTTTATACAGTTCTTTCCATCACTGCTTTCTTCTCAGCATTGTCTTGAATCTGTTTGTTAAAGAGGTGCCAGTGGAAGCACTGTGGCACAGGTTCACTTTTCGCTAAGATCCAGTTTGCAATCTTAACATTTGAAACTGAGATCACAATTTTCCAAAGTACTTTCTTCCCATTATGGATGAAAATTGTTGCTTTTATTTTTGGTACATCCCTGATTTGCTCTTTATATCTTTCTATAAGTGATGTCAGCAGTATTAGTTCTGAAAAAAACACAAAGCATATAAAATATATTGCTCAGTGGTCTTACTTTTCACATTTTCTGTATGTATCCGCAGTTGTTCTCAACAGAGATAACAACTCTAACTTGTTCTTTTCTCTTACTGAAGATCAAATAGTCTATGCAAAGAAAGACTATACATTTGAGTTTTTCTCTTGCATGTGTTGGTGACAAAATACTGACATTAATATTAATCTCAAGTTTTCCATCTGTAAAATGAGATAAAATGGTGAAAAGCTTAAACACTTTAATAATCTCTTACATTTAAGAAAAATCCTATTGGTTTATCAAAACCTGTTGATTCTTCTAAGAATTTGAATCCTCTGATCACAGTAAAATTCCTGTAAGGGAGATTGATAGCAAATTTAATTTTTGTTATTCTAGGCCACTGATTTGATTGCCACAAATGATTTCCTCAGATCTAGACAAACACCAGGAATGGAAGAAGAAACAAAATCCTTTTAGCCATTTCTAGCTCTTGCCTTCATAGTCTAATTAATGATCTTTTCACTTAAACAAAACATATATTACTAGCTGTGTTTCCTGAGACCTGTTGCTTACTTTTGAATGCCTTTGTGTACTTCTTTGGAAGGCAAAAATGATGAACATACCATACAAGCTGTGGGAAAGATTAAATAAAATAACGAATATGAAGTAAGGTAGACACAAGTAAATGTTCTTCTGGTTTCCTTATTGCTATTTGTAACCATAGAACATGAAGTTAGGTGGGAAGTGTTCATCATCCTATACACAGAGCATATGTTAGATGCTTGGGATTTAGAGGAGTATTGACTCTTCTTTTTCTTCCTGGAAGTAAAGTATAGTCTGATTTGGGAGACAGTATAGATATATAAAAGGAACTGAGACCACATAGGGTCCAAGTGCCAGATTTGTGAGACAAGTTGCAGGTCATTTAAACATGTGAAGGTAAAGGAGGCTCTATGGATTCGTGGCTGGGTGGAAAGAGAGATTTGGGGGAGCTGGAAGGGCTTGCAAAGCCTCACAGAAAGGCTGGGATAAATTAAGGGCATTTTTCCATACAGATGAACTTGAAGAACGTCAGTTTCTCACGTAGAAACTATACAAACTACTAATTCTGTTTCCCCCAAAGCAAGACCTAGCTGGAAAATAATCAGCCTTGAAAACTGAAGATCAAAAATGCCAGCTCCAATCGGCCTATCCTTGCTTTACCTCCCTTACAGAGTAGCCACTGAGCAAGAGAACAGTGATGGCAGGTAAGTTAAGGATAGACTGACCGGGAGGCATTTTTGATCTCTGATTTTCAAGGCTGATTATTTTCCATCCAGTTCTTATTGTAGGGAAAGAGGGGTAAGTAATTGTTTTTCAGTGAGAAGGCTCAAGGTTAGACTGAAAATTAAAAATTGAAATAACGTAATTTATAGGCATTGATGATTAATAAATACTTTTACAGAAAAGTCTCATTTGATTTTCACAAAAATCTTGTAAGGTAGGGGTTATTATTAGCTGCTGTTATCCCTCATTACAAATTAAAAACAAAAACACTGAGAATCCATGCAGACAAGTCTAGTTGCAAATACTGGATCTTCTTTGTAGACATGGTAGGTTACTCTGACCAGTATCTTGAAAGAGCTTCCTCTTTCCTCTTTCCTTAACACTGAGCCTAAAATGCTCTGTCACTATTCATTGTTTGCATACTTCGGACAATAGACCAGTAACGAACTCAGGACCTTGCTCTTGGGAGGCAGGTGGCTGAACCACTGAGCTAAATCCTCAACCCAGTAGTAGCTACTCTTGTGGGAATAGAATATTTTCCTCCGAGTCTCTCTGCGTTTTTGAACATGTCTAGCCTTCCTCTGGCAGAGGAAAGTCATATTATAAGAGGATTACTTCTTACTGGACCCTAGGAGAATCCCAGGTTGCTTTCCCCCACTACCCCCTTCTCCCCTGCCTTCTATTCTGAAGTTCTAGGTCTGTTGCTCACAGTCTGTATTTCTGTCTCCATCTCCTTATATGTCTGGGGGTTTATTTCTCTCTTTTTCTTCCTTTGTACTATCTGTCCTCCCTCCTTCCCATTCTTCTTTCCCTTTCTCACTCTTTCCTTTTCTCCTCTCTGCAGGCTTATATCCTACTACTAGTTAGGGTGAAGTTTCTGATCACTGATGATTTTTCTCCAAACTCTAGTAGTGGCAGAAAGCAGCTGCTGTTTCTAGATTCTCTCTGACAGGACACGGTATGCCATACTCACTTCTCCCTATCCTGCTCCCGTGTTACTGGTATCAGCACAGTCTCAGGAGCTCCTGGGTGTGCACCTCCATCCAGCAAGACTGCCCCTCAACTGCCTAGGAATTCCCATATGTGAAGGAGGTAGCACAGGATCAGGGGACTGAGAGACAACGGATACAAATCTATTCAGAGTCTAGTGTTGATTTTATTTATTAAATGGCTGTGCAGTAAAGTCTTAGACTTAAGTAAATTCAGAAAGTTAAATTTAGAAAATAAATACTGACTTTGAAAGCTCTGGAAGCCAGCTTGGATGCTGATCTTCCTGATTTGGTCGCCTATACCTAAAACTGAGCCAAGTCTCATAAATTAAGTCAGGCAAAATATTAAAAGAAATTCATCCTGGATTTTAAAGCTAGAATCCTGTTTTCCAGGTTACTGTCTATGGAATTTTGAGGAAGTCTTATCTTACTGAACTCTTCAGTATGTTCATTGTGTTCTATGATTGGTCGATTATGTCTTACAAATGAGGCAGTGATCTGAAAGGGCTTCACAGTTCCTGCAGCGCTGACGGTCATCATGGTGGGTACAGGCTGTGTTTGTTGTGTGAGGGGCAGGGACACTGGGTTAATGATTTCTGTTTAGAAGGTACACTTTATGCTGTGTGCCTCCTGCCTCCTATATCGTTGGAATGAGGTGGACTCAAAGCTGCCTTAGGCTGATGGCATAAATAGTAGTGTGTCCTCACTGTTTTTCCATAAATAAAACAGTTTTTTTGCTGATCATCTTTATGGGTGGTGGTGAAAAGGACAGGTTGTAGAAAGGAAGTGAAGTCTATTTCAAGCCAAATCTGTCCTATTGAAGATTTCTGGAGTTTATAGGAAATATTATTTTTTCTCAGAGAATTACATGAGAATTAGTAAAGTGTAGGTGGATTTACTGATTAATGCAAAACAATGAGGTCAAAACCCTATGCGTTAATGAATTTCGTGTGGCTTTGCACAAAACTGGTTTTTCAGTGTCATTTCCCCAAACTTTTATAATATTAAAAGGTAATTTAATGAGAAAAATTTATGTAAAGGCAGTGTTTGAGGGAATATTAAATATTGTCTTCCTGTGGAAATATATTAAAGGGTGAATTTTGCATTTAAATCAGTTTGCCTTTTTTAATAATTATTTTTATTGGTACCTATTTGTAGTACATTATGATTACATTCATCATGACGAGATAGTACATGTATATGACATTTCTCAATTCCTTTTTTTTTTTTGTACCAGGGATCAAACTCAGGACCTTGCAAAGCAGGTGGCAGAACCACTGAGCTAAATCCCTTACCCTCAATTCTTTTTTTTTTTTAACCCACTTTTCTCTCTGGAGAAAGGAGAGGTGGGGAGCTTAAAAGGGGGATAGATTGTGAAATGCTGTGTACATGCATCAAGGAATGTGATCATGTTTACTATAAGAGATAAATCAGTTTGTCCTGAAGGCAAGATATGTGACTGTTTAGAACAATGGATGATGAATTTTAAAATAACTGAAAATGCAAATGTCAGTAGTGCAGACATATTAACTATTTTTCAAGTGGAGACTAATAGTTCAAGCCAAACAGTTTCTAAACAGATTATGTTTACATTAAAACTTGTACATTTATTTGGTCTGATGCCATATTACCAATAACAGAATCTACAACTCCTTAAATCCTTATTTAAATGAAAGGCTTTAACATACTAGTCTTATAGGCAAGAAGCCCAGCCAGCCTGAAGAGCGGGGTTGTTGGCTTGCTTGTTTATAGCTACCTTTACTGTCATCACTTTTAGCTATGGAAAGCTAAACTTTTGATAATAATATAAATTTGAATATGAACTTTATTTTAATCACTGAAAAAGCGGACTTAATCCTATTTTGAGGTTTTGCTTCTCTAAATATCAAATTTTGCAATAGAGTTAAATAAGAGTTATATTTTAAAAACTTTTATAGTTTGTATAATTATTATCCTCATGATGTTCTTAAGTCATTAACTGGTTTGACAGTACCATTAGAATCCTGCAAGGAGTTAAAAACTCTGCTTAATGTTCCTATAAGTTGTATATTCTATAAATACTGTAACTGTTTTTTTCTCTTGAGACTGAACAAACTCATTTTAGGCAATCCTCCTTAGATGCCTTTGGGATTGAGTGAACAACCTCTCTGCCTTCAATCCTGCTCTGCCTTATTTTCCAGGTCTCTCTTGGCCTAGTCAGGGGATGAAGAGGGACCAGAACTACTATCTAAAATTTAGTAATGAACATGTGCTTGTTTATTGATGGGCATTACTAGATTCCTTTAAGGTAGGGATTTTATTTCATTTAGAAATTTTAACCTGTGGTCTGAGCACCTTCTCTTACTCTACAGGAATGATTATTTAATTACATTGAATCAGACCAGGAATTCAGTTCCCACATTTTAAAATATGTTACTATTTAATTTCCAAACGTGAGTTATCAGATTGAGTTCTAATTTATGAACTATATCATAAATTCAGTTCCAGTTCTATTATAGTTTTGATACTTAAACTGTTGAAACATCAACCTGAAGACTGACTTCTATGTTGAGAAATAAAGTTGGTGGATTCTCTACCTTCGTCATGACCTACGATGTACTGCACTTCATTGTCTAACTTCTGAATGTGGAGATAGCAACCTTTTCTCTCCTAATAATAACAAGTAAAATCTCTGCCCAAAATATACTTTATACTGAAAATATTTTAGGATTGTGTGAGGGAGAGTCAGTTGTGAGGATCAGGTGACTTATATTTGTATTTGTATTTATTTTTACCATCTGTGGACACAGGGGAAGGGAATGATAAGCACTTGTACCAGTCCCTCCTGTTTGCTGGCTTTCTGATAACAAACAGCCTATATGTGGAGAGCCCATACCTCATCTACATCGCATGCATAATGTACTCTATGTGCAATAGTAGCTTCTCGGGCTTGGCAGAGTCACCTAACACACACAGCGATAGTGATCAGCACATTTTTTGAGACTGCAATAATCAGAGAATTGTAGCGGTGAAGTGGGAACAGGAGGAAAGAACATGGCATAATGATTACTCTGTTGTCACCCCTCCTAACCAGTGTGGTTTCCCTCAGAGCCTAACAAAGGGTTGCGAATTTAGTAAACTAAAACATGGACCTAGGTATAAGAATAATACATCTGCTCCTAAGCTTTGCACTCAGAGTAAAAGGGAAAAATATTGACTACACAAGGGAACAAACTGTCCTGAAAGCTTTGTTGATCTCTGCACATGCTTATGTAATAATCTTCAAACAAGATGTGCAGCCTTTTCTAAATATGCCCATCCTCTTTTAATCTCATTTAATCTCTTTAAGCATTTGAATATCACAAAGAAAAAAAGAATGAAAGAAAAGTCAGGTACAAGAAATAAACTAAACCTTCAAAAATACGCAAATGCAAGATCCTAGTAAAATATTGCCTGCTACTCTAATTAGCATGCTGTTTACAGAATGTATCCTTAGCATGCTAACATCTTCATGGTTTTCACAGATTTACTAAAAGATAATAATCTCACAGCAGTTTTCACTCATGTTGTTCGAGATTTTAGCAAGAGTTCAATCCTGGAAGTATTTTACAAAACAGTTAGCATGTCCCTGTTCTATAACCATCTGCAGTATTCCCAAATAACTCTTACACGAGTTCAGTAAATAATTGGAAACCCAGATGTTTAAAAAGGATACAGCAGATACACTGTAGCTGTATTTAAACTACAGCTACTTTCCTTCATCGCACTCTGCCAATTCCAGTTCTCTTGTAATTAAACTTCGGTGGGGGCTTGGTGTTTACGCGTTTCCACACGTGCCCCTTTCTCACGTGTAACCTGTGGAGGTGTCTTGTGTTACAGCTGCCGACTTGAGCGTTCCAACAACGAAAGTTACCTCTTCAAATTGAACCGTAGTCTTCTTTGTTCTTCAGCTCACCCCCGGATAAGGAAAATTCTCATACTGAGGCACGACCTATCACTGCACACAGCAAGTAACCTGAGCAACTCTACATAAGTAGGCTCCTTTTCTGGACGGTGAAATGATTTTGCCAAATCCCTCCATAGCACTGCTAAAGCGGGCTCTTGTCCACTGTTTGCTAAATAAAGTTAAAAAAAATGATGTAGATTAGTAAAAATTAAGAAATTCTTGAATTTGGATTTACAGTAGAGCTAATTGTCAGGGGCTAAAGGAAATGTGAAGAAAATGCTAATTTTATTTACAGTAGCTTTAGCTTAAAAAATTAAATTTTTGTTAATACTTACATCTCCTTTCCAATGCAGTTTTTCATCTTACATCTAGAAATGTTGCCTCCTAACATATATGGTTTGAATTTTTCCCTTACTTGAAATAATTGTACTAATACCTAAAAAGGCTGTGACATTATCAGAGAAAAATTGTTTTATTCTTATTTTTTAAGATATGGAAGAATATTATGGCTACATGTGGGAATTTTTAATTTGTATCTTATTTAGCTTAGTGTGCAGTGTGACACCAGTTAATTGTATGTTATTTTGTGGTAACTACATGTTAACTCTGTTGGAAGTAATGGTAATTATACTGTAATTGATATCAGTTCTCCCACATCTTTGGAAAACCATACAATTAACACATATCACCACAGTTGGACACTGTCTTTTGTCCTTGATAATGTTGCCATATTGTTGTATTATTTTGAATGGGGTTCCTAAATATTTTCTTCTTTTAAACTCATTTTAAAAAGTTTAATTTCAGAATGATTTAAAAATCTTTTTTGAAATAAAAACATAGTTTATGTTTTTTATTCTGTTTTGTTTTTGTTGTTTTGGTACCATGGACTGAACTTCTGCTTTTTATTCTTAATTTTTAAAAAAAGCTTCTTGTACAACCAGACATGGTCCTAGGTTATATTCTATTGCAAATTTAGTCGTAACTTCCCTTAATCTCATTAGTAATTCTTTTTTCCTAGAAAGATGATAATAATAAAATATGCAACATCTTGACATCAAAGAATTAATCACTTTTTTCCTGAAGTGAGGCTCTTCAGCAACAATCTACATTGATGTTACTTTGCTTGCAGATAAAAGGAATATATGCTATGCTAGTGCAACCACAGTGAAAAGAAAACTAAGGATAAATTCTGTGCTAGTGCCATTCTAGTGAATGTAAGTAGGGACATAGAGGCATATATTTCCAAATTCTGGTTTTCCTTGCCTTCCCCTGACATCAGCTCCTTCCCTTTTATAGTTTTTGCCGATAGTAGGATGGAATTTTAGAAATAGCAAGCAAATGCTTTTTGACCAAGTGTGACCATGGTTTGCTAGACTTGTTTGACAAATAGGTTATTTTTGAATGCTTTCCTTGAGAATATGAATAATCACCCCAAATTTTCTATGACACGAGGAAGTTATTTTACTACTGTATGCTGCGTAGAGATCTCAGGAAGCACAAAAAAGTCAAGTATTGTAAAATTCTAAAGTGTCAGAACTGAAAGATATCGTGGAGATACATTAATTCAGCTCCCTCATTTTATAAAAGAAATAAGCAGGGACTAATATAGCTTGTGAGTACACAGAGTGGCTTAGTAGAAGGAACAGGTTTGCGCAAGGTCTCTTTCCTTGTCACCTCTTGGATCTCAGTGCTTAGGCTGGAATAGGCCTTTCCTATTATTCCTTCTGCACTGAAGCTTCCCTGTGACTCTTGTTTATTTTTTTAAAGATAGATGTTGTTTTTGTAGCATGCATATTTCTTTAAATGATAGGGAAACCTCTTACAGGATAGGATCTATTTATATATCACATAAATTAAACCAATTACATCATGGTGATGCTCTACATTTTTCCACTTTTTGTTTTTGTGTTTCTAAGGAAAGAAAAATTCAAAATTATCAGTTTGCCAATTAAAATTGATATAGAAGGTATATTTTTAAAACATATGGCTTTGGCGTTTTCAACTTGAATAAATTTCACCTGTGTTTCCAGAAACAACCTGTTAAAATATACATTGTAATTTAAATAAATATCTGAATTCAAATGCTTAGACTTTGAACTAGTAGAATTTCCAAGATGCCTCTTTGGGCAAAGACATTTGCTTAGCTGCTTGGTTTTATTGTGATCCCTTTTGTCCATATGGTAAATGTTAGAATAACAAAGTCTTATTGATAGTTTAAGTGGAGATAGAATTTTTTAGTTTTTCAGTCACATGTTCAATTTTAGCATGAGTTGTGTAACTTCATAATGGAATATTTTTGTGAACTTGTTACTGAAACAAACAGTTAATCAGAGGATATTCAGGAACAAGTCTGCATCATGCCTCTGTACATGAATAAAAAGTTGAAACCACATATAAGTAGGAGTTGGGCTACCACACAAATGGATTTGTTTAAATCTGAATGCTTTCTAACTCTGCTTGGGAGTTGCAAACTTATAAATAACCTTGCAATTGGTTCAAACCATATTAAAACCATATGAATGAGACAGAAAGCATTTGGTTAAAGAGGTTCAGTAAGCACTATAATCCTGATGAAACTAATTTAATTCAGTGGCTCCCAGGCTAAAAGGGTCTCATATCTTCAGAGTTAATGCTACTGTATCATTTATCATCTCATGGTCAGTGACAGGAGTCTAAGTGTGTGTTACAGGAGATGTACAGGATGCTGTCATTGCCAGGATTGTGGAGACAGAACTTGCTCAGTTTGGTGTACTCTTCAAATCCTGAGGGAAACTTGTCATACATCATTTGAGAATGTTTTTGAAAGCTCCATAAAACATATCCACAAGAAGCTCGGAAGACATTAGTTCATTTTAGCAGGCCTGTGCTGCATGCTTCTGCACTTTCAGGCACAGTACTGGCTGGAGAGAAAGTCATGAGACATTTTCTCCACCCCCAAGGATCACGTCTTGCTCCATATGTCCATATGTAAGCACACCGAGAGCACATCTGAATAGTTTATGTCAGTCTTTACTGACTTAGTTTCTTACCTCAGTTGGTCCATACCTTAAAAATCTGCCTTTTGATTTTGAAGAATCATTCATAATGGATAGATAGGGATGTCAACACATACAGCTGCTATGAGGTCTTAATGACAGAAGTTTCAGAGAATTATTTTTGATAGGATTTTTGATAGGATTTTTGATAGGTGATAGGATGTTGCTTTATTATCTGATCATTTCTGGCCAATAACAAAGACCTTTTTTGTTACATGAGGTAGAAATGGCCAGGCCATTGTAATTAGTTTTCTGGAGTTGCTGTAACCAAATTCTACAGCCTGGGTGGCTTAAAGAACAAACATGTATTACCTCACAATTATGGAAGCTTGAAGTCCAGGATAATATGTCAGCAGGTTTAGTTTTTTCTGAAGTGTCTCTTTTGGGCTTGTATGTGGGCATCATCTTCTATGTCCCTACATGGACTTCTTGCTTCTCATGTTCTTCATGTCTCCTTTTGTGTCAGACTGGATTAGGACCCACCCTAGCCACCTCATTTTAAACTTAATCACCACTATAGAAGCATTATCTCTAAGTATAATCTCATTCTGAGATGGTAGGAGTTAGGGATTCAACTTATGAACTTGATGGGGGGTGGGGGCAGGAGAGTTCAACCCTTAACGGGCATCTTTGCTTAGCCTGGATACTCTCCAACTCTTGTGAAATATTTCAGGTAAGTCCCCTCTTGACCAAGTGCTTTATGTCTCTTTAAGGTTTCACCTGGACTATTATCCTTAGGAATGCTGTTATTTCTCAGGAGAAATTAAACTGAATTGAATACAGTTTCATTTTAACAGTTTATTCTGTTAGCCTTTCCTAAGAGATTGGCTGATGGTGAATTGGTAAGCAATATAAAAGATGTGTTAGAGGAACATTTTTGAGGGGTCAAGATTTTAGAAAAAATTCTTTTTGCAGAATGCTTTCATATAATAACAAGGCATATTTCCTTTATATAGCCCTAGGCCCGCCATGAGAAGGTCATCACGCTGTATAAGTGACTTACATACGTTTCTTTGTATTTATCCATCTCTCAGTCATTTTTACCAGGACTTAGTCACTAGAGTGCCTACTATGTACAACATCATAAGAGGCACTTATGATATAAAGATAATAAGACATAGACTTTGTAGTTTAGAGCAAGTTGAGGAGTTGTGCAAATAGACATATAAACCAATAATTATGTCTTTCTATAAACATGATGTGGTAATGGAATAAAAGAGGGAGTGATAGATTTCCCCCTGAGGCTGGTAGAAGAAAATCAACAACAGAATTTGTCAAGAAGAAGTGCTTTGATTAGGCTGGAGAGAATTAATTATGATGTCATCAGGAAGTGAAGGGCCTTCCTGGAAGATAGAATAGTACATGGAAACACATAGGGCTAGGGAATGGCATATTCGAGAAACTCTAAGATGTTCCATTTTATTGGAACAGAGAATAGAAACTGGAATGAGAAGGACCTGAAGCTGATAAAAGGAGCAGGAGCCAAATAATAAAAGGTCATGTAAACTATACAGAGATGCATGCTTATTATCACACAGAAATGTGGGGAACATTTGAGGGTTTAAAAGTAGAAAATTACAGGATGATTACTAGGGTTGGGATCCAAATTTAGCTTTGAGATGCTTAGAAGCCAAGACAAAAAGGAATGCATCTTTCACCATACAGTTCTGTTGTTTATGCAGGAGAATAGATACCGGTCTTTAGATCAAGACACTCTTCTCCATTAGTGTTTAGCTTTGAGACGCTAAATAATATCAGAACCGAAGTGGATATTTTATGAATTGCTTTGTTTTTATTACAATGCGCTCACTCTTGTAATCTTGCAATCACACTTAATCATTACAGCCCTGTGCCTTGAGCATTTTCAGTCTCATGTTACAGATAAGAGAATGAGCTCAGAGAGATCATATGGTAATTACGCTGTAGAGATGATTCTGAATTCACCCCAGGACAAACACCTATCTAAATTCTGGTTAAATGACTTAAATAAAATATTAAAAAATATTTTTGAACCTCACTTTTTTACTATAAGAGTGACAGCAATAGTAGTAGGTTCCCTCGGCCTTGATGTGCGGTTAAATGGGATACTCATTAGAATGACCTTTGTACTCGCGGCTGATCCATAAGTGGCACTCTTCCCTACTTGCATTCCAGTACTTGGAAAATTTAGGCCTTAACTACATCACGAATCCTAGCACAATTTTGATGTTAAGGATGTGTTAGCGGATAGAAAAAGTAATAGTTTTAGCTGACAAAATGTTATTTAACAATGAGGTTTAATAATGAACTTCATTGCTCTCGGCCAGAGTCTTTATTATCATAATTATTGACTCTGAAGCCATCAAAATGTCACTGTGAAAGTAAATCCCAGTGCTTCTAAAATAACTACCTTCAAAAAGAATCACCTTTTAAAGAGTACATGTGGTTACTTTCCAGTGTAAAGCCTGATCCTTCATTAAATATTAAATATGTAATAAAGGATATAAAATAAAGGATAATGACGTGATAAAATTTAAGTCAGTAAGAGACAAACCACATGTGTAGATAAACTGTATTGAGACTCATATCATGGCAAGATATATCCAGAGCAGGACATGAGAGCAAGTCATCCAGAGTATTGGTCGACATCATTCTTGGCTTTGTCTTGCTTTCAAAGCAAAACAAAATGAAACACAAATAAAACTTTAGCTTGAAATGTATTCTGCTTTATAAGCCATGCATTTATCATAGATAAATGTCGTCTTCTGCCAGTGCTTTGCACATACTTTCAGAGATGCTAGTATTTACCTACAGAAATTCCAAGTTAGAATTCACATTAAGTTATATAAAGAAATGCATTCTATTGTACTTTTCTAAAATTGCTTATTTCCCACTTTTGTATAATACTTAAGGTGTTTACCTAGATTCCCTTGGTTTGTTATGCTCAAAGGGATATCACCAGCACAGGGTGGAGTATTTGAGTTTAAATGTGTGTTGTACAAACTCGGCACATATGTGTAATCCACCACTCTGGGAGGCTGAAGCAGATAATCGGAAGTTTGAGCTCAGTCTGGGCATTTAGAGAGACTCTGTCTCAAACTGAAAAGTAAAAGGAGCTCGGGATGTATGTAGCTCAGTGAAAAGGGCCTGTGTTCAATCCCCAGTACTGAAAACAAACAACATGTTATATTATACAGAGTATTTTTTACTTATGAGGTAAATTATATGGCTTTCATAAACTCAGAAGTATTTATGGACAGTAATGCTAAATACTGTGTAAGATACAGGTATATAAAGAAGGTCTCATATATCAATCCCTGGTTTGTAAAACCTTTCGATTTTGTTGAAGAAGATTTGCTAGTTAGTGTACATGAAATAAACTCCAGTAGTACTATGTGATAGGGGCTAATTAGGTAGGGAAGAGTAAGAATTTTGGCATATCAGAACAGAGATTAGAAAGTTCATGGAAAATTTGGATTTTTCAACATGAATGAGACCCTTGTCAAGGAGAATGAGAGAAGAAAGCGTTTCTTGAGAGAAACATGTGATCTTGTTGTTTTTACCTGGAAGCCAGCCACTATCTGCCCCCAGGCAACGCATGTAGGATGGGAGAATTGTAGGAAATTGAGTTTAAAAAGGCAGGTGAGGAGTTGTAAATGAAGGGATGTGGTTTAGATGAGATGCAGGAGTAAATAGGAAGCTACTGAAGGTTCTGAGTGAAGAAAGTTCCTCACACTGAGGAAGGAGTGTGAGTAGATGGGCTGGGAGGGCAGTGCCAAAGATCAGGCAGACCGGAGGAGAGGCTGCAATGGTTCGCTATGTTTAGGGGCTTGAAAAAGGAGTAGGTAGCGAGAGTAGAAGGGGACTGGGAGAATAGGGGTCAGGGAAAGAGGCCTTGTGGAAGAAAATTCCGTAACCCTGGAAGACTGACTAGACAAAGCACAGTAGAGACATGTACTCCTGACCAGGTAGCACTGATGTAAAACAGGAAAAGAAGGAAGTTGGGTCAAGGGAAAGCTGCTTTTGTAGGAAGTCTTTACTTTTAGTTTAGGGTACCATTTTCTTGGGTTAAAGAGCACTAAAATGTAGAAATGGAAGTCAAATGTCCAGAAAGAGCGAAGCTTAAATCTGGGATGAAAACACTAAGACTTCACTCAGCAAGCACTCAATAGATTAGACATTGATGAAATTTTGAGGCTAGATTGTATCTTTGGATATTGGTGGCCTTTGATAATTTCTATTCATAATATACATGTTTTTCATTTCTCTTAGAAAGCCCTGCTTTAGGAATACACACACACACACACACACACACACACACACACGATTGATAGGGCTGCAGTAGTCATCTTTCCTGCTAAATTCCCTATCATTACAAATTTAAAAGATTTTTAAAAAGTCTTTAATATTTAAAGGTGTATTTGGGCATCTAACAACAAAATTCTTATTTACTTAAAAAACAATCATACCAGATTCCCCATATAGAAGATAGGTGCTTCTAAATCTGTGATTATATGAGCATAGAATTTTCTATTTACTGTCTTATATATGCATAAATGGAATGTTCAGCAATTAGTTAATAACACACATTTAAGTTTATTTAAGAGAGTCAATATAGAGAGCATCCTAATTATAACGTGTTTTACATATGAAAATAACACAGGATAATTATTTTCCACACACGCTCAACTACCATATAGGCAACGGTACCTTAGCTGTATGCTGCATAGCTGCCATAATGACCTGACGTTCAGACATTCTTTACAAGGGAGCTTTTGAGTAAAGGTTGGTAAAGTGCGTCTCATTTAGACCATTGGAATAAAATACATCACGTTGTTGTCTAGCCGTGCCTACTTAAATAGAATATATTTGTAAAGCAACAAACAAAAAGCTTTCTTCAGCATGTACAATATCTCCCCTCAGTCTGTAGAAAAGGAGACCTTATTGAAAGAATTGGAAGTATGGTGTAGGCTGGTCAGTTTTGGTAATCCGGGGGGAAGGTGCTTGACACGTCATATGTTTCATGTGTTGTTTTTTAGGAGATGGCTGCAATCAGTCATCTTGCATGTGGTTTGAAAAAGGCTTGTCTCGCTAGCAGGCAAACTGTTATTTAAGTACACAATCCACTCTACTACTGAAACAGTTTTGCCAAACTTATCCAAGTATTCTCATATGCTTAAAGATGGTATAAATATCATTTATTGCTAGCAGTTTTCTTCAGACTATATGGAATGTCTTCCTGCTGCCTGATCTAAGTGTCCCAGTTTACATTATGGCCTTTACTGCCTCTGTTTGATGGAGTGATCAGTAAAAATTTAATGACACTATAAAATAATAAAAATGTCATTAATTTACCACGGATCTTGGATGCAGTGGTTGTAAAGTTACATTAATAAACAGAATATTTTTTACAACAAAAAGCATTGTTACGTGGGAACGTATAAATAACACACATAAATTTAAGAGCAATTTTACTGTTAGCACACACATTATTATGGAATAGCCAATAAGTGTATAAAACATAGTATATAAAATTTTATTAAAATATACTCTGCACATCAAAAATTCAGCTTTTATCTAAGTGCAAAGAAAAACCATTATTGTGTGCTTACTGTTTCATTGCTGTTCTTTCTCCAGATCACAATTTCACATTTGTTGCCAGTAAGAAGTAGATTTTTTTTCCTAGATGAAAACTAACCTCTGGTCTTTTAGCTATCCCAAATCCATTCTCTCTCTCCACTGATGCAAAGATATAATTGATCAGTCTTGCCATTGGGGGGGTGGTCTGCTAATTTAATGCAAAGTTAAAAATAATGCCTGAGGAGTTGAATGGTTTGTTCAGTGACTCTGGAAATAAGGGATAATAATGCAGCAGTCTATCTGTCATCAGTGAGTCTGCACCGTCATTGACTCTGATAATATGTGAAGATGATGGATGCTACCATCTTGTGGCTTGTAACATTTAACATTCATCAGCTCTCACTAAAGGAGGCTTTATCATTTAAATATCTTTATTTAATATGCAACATCTACCTCATACATCATAATTTCAAAGCACTTAGAGAGCCAACAGTCCTACAACACAGCAGAGCTGACTTTAATTTTTTTCAATAACTTTTATGTTGCCTGCATGTTTGTGACTGACAATGCATAAATAAGTGTCTGATCACATTGCTGCATGTGAAATGTGCATTTCACTGTCAGTGTGACTGTTGGGGAATTTTTCAGGAGGGGAATAAGCATTGAGGTATTTTGCTTATATTTCCAAAATATCTTTCTTGAGAGCCATGTGCATTGTGAGGGCAGTTCAGGTTTGTGTATGTAGGGAGGGTGGGATTTAGACTTAAGAACTTGCCACCCACGGCCTATACTTGCTCCATATAGGAGTCTACCCATTGGTATTTAATGGTAGGAAGATTAGGCTTCTTGGAACTGAAACATCCTTCTATTTTTCTTTGTGTCCATGTCCGCATCCTGTATTTGCTAGGCTTATGTTCAACCTCACTGGTAAAATCTTTGCTTAGCTCAGTTGCCCAGACCTAACTTGTATACATCAGGCCCTCTTATCTTGTGATTATGTGGCTGGCAAATAAATATTCTGAGCTATTCTTTGAAGAAAAGAAGGAAATCTTCTGGGAGACTAGGTGGAAATTTATATGAAAGGGCATGGCTTTGCAGGGTCCTTCTTTAATCTCACACGCAGTGCTTAATATCATCAAATTTAAAATGCAACCCAATACCCCAAACAGTGTTTATCACTGGTTTATTTTCTGCCTACCTAACGAGTATTTCATGGGATATTATTCCTCTTATTCTACTCTGTCAAAATATTGATATTTTATAGGGAAAGTATCTCTGAAAAAGAATTTTTTTCAATGAAGTCAGAAAAATGTATGACTTCAAAAGCACTGTGAATGTGTTGTTGAATGTTCTGAATGTTTTTTTGTTATGATTAAAAACAAGCTGATACTACTGAATTGCAAGTGCACTTCATTTTTATAAAAGAAAAGATATTATCATCATGTAAGCTTTGTTGTCTTAGGATTTTACAAACCATGGCATGTAATTTTCCCTCTTCTCCTTCCTTGTCAAAATATTGATATTCTTTCAGGAACTTTATTTTTTTTTTAACTGAGAATATTTTCCGGTAAAATCAAAGAGAATGAATGACTAGAAAAGATACTTGAAATATGCATATTGATAGGTAGCTCGGTCTGTTGATTGTCAGGGAAAGTTGTTTTCCCCCCATGAAAATACAGTTAAAGGTTGTTCTTCCAAGAAGATTGCAGGTGTCACATCAAAACTCCTTTTGCATTTAACACAGGGAAAGCATTCACATGCAAATAATTGAAATGTGAAACAATATGATAAAACAAAGGTCGAATATTTCGCTTCCCCTAGTACTACTCATCTTCACTTTAATTCTTTTTCCTTACATCATGACAACCAAAAGTGCTACTCCAAAATAGAAACTGGCTGATTAAAAGCAGCTGTCCTTCCCCTGACAATGTGTGATGCTCCCACACAGCTTGTGGTTGCTTTTTGTTGTGTCCTGCAATCTGGGTTAATTTGTTCTTGGGCGGTAGTTTTTACATAAGATATTAGAGAACCACCCTTGATTTGGTTTTCATTTCACTCTGTCTTCTGTAAGTGTCATATTTCAGAGGTTTCCCGGCCTGCTATTATTGAAACTAGTTAATATAATCCAGTTGGAGAAATTTATGCTTATGATTTTTGTTGCAAATCTGTCATAGAAAGGGTGCTAGATTAAAGCAAGGTTTACGCTGTGTTTTCTTCCAACACAGATTTCAACACATTCCATGATGAAGGGAAACTGGAAGACTTCCTGCACAATTTGACTGATGGGAATTAATTATAGAAATATAATGATATTCAAAAATAATCATATTAGGAAGCACAAATGTAGTGAGACTGTACAAATGAGGCACAGCCTCTATCAAGTAATTGTATGTTTGCTCTTTAAGAATATTTCCAAGTTTCTAAACATCTTACAGAAGAGAACACTCCAAGTATTTCCATCTAGTGCTGAACATGCTCAGTACAGAACTAGGTCATCGAACAATAGACTGAACAGCAATCAGCACTCTGCTGCTGCATAATGCATTAAGTATAACATGCAGAAACCATTCCTGGAGCTGGAAGCTGCTATTTCATGTCTGTAAATTCAAGCTGACATGACATTTAATATTGTTTCATAGTAATGAACAACAAGGTTTCATTCATTCATAAGCATAACACAAAGCCAAGTTTGAGTCTGGAGAGCAGGAAAAGTGGGGGTGCGGGGGAGACACGTGCTGGGTTTCTGCCGACGAGAACACCATGTCAACGATGGCCAGTGAGCCCTCTGCTTGCGATACAGAGAGCGACAGGGCTCCAGTCACTGTGAGGCCACTGTGAGGCCACTGTGCTCCTAGAGCTAGTGAATGGGTAAAACATTTTTGGGTTTCCCTCCTAACCAGCTGGGGTAGTTAACTCTTCTGGTCCATGGTTGGCTGGGAGTGAAATTCTTTCATTTCCCAGGAACTCGCAGCTAAAAACAATAGTACTGATTCCATCATCTAGTTTACCTCTTTTGAAATATTTCTGAAAACCTAGTGTATGAAATTTTAGTTTGTATTTTCCCAGTAAAAGTAGTACAAGCTATGATCTCTGTGGGAACAATTCTCTGCCACGGGAGTTAGTTGTATTACTTTAACAGGAACTGCTCTTCCATGCTTTTGCACTTTTGATTCAACTCTTTTGCATTCCTTTTAGATTTCTAGGTCCAGTCCAAAAGAGAGGAGAAGTGCTAAGCAGCTCTGGCTGGTCTACTGTAGGCTTCCTTTCCATACACGTCCTATGGTCTAAATGCCCTCAGTGCCACGATCAGGCTTTGGCAGATCTTTCTGAAAGATTTTCACAGGCCAAGTGGGTCAGAAATGATGTTTACAAATCCACCTTTTGCCCATTAAGCAAGATAGAAATTGGAAGGAAAAGGTGGTTGCTTTGGAAGCTAGAATAAGCCTCTGATTATTCCTTCCTCTAGGAAAGAACGCGCTTTGAGAATTTGGGGCCCCAGTTAACAGGAAAGTCAAGCGAAGATGGAAAGCTGGGCCCAGGTGTCATCGACCTTACTCGGCCGGAAGATGCAGAGGGTGAGTGGCTTTTCCGTGGCTCTTTCTGTGGCTCTGTGTGTTCCTGAAAGTGTATTTGAGTCAGATGTAGGATCGCTGGGGCCTTTCTTGGGGGGTCACTAGCTGCATTTTCTAGGCAAAGTTAAGAAAATGTTGGTCTTCAGTATATAGTTAAGAACATGGAGAAGCAGCTAGATCATAAACACATGGTCACCCAGGTCCTTCAGGGTACCACTTGAAAGTTTTAAAATTACTCCAATGAGCAACAGAATTCTGTTTCATTTACCTCAGTGCATACTTATTAAAGAAAGAAAGAAAAAAAAAAAGAAATACAAGGAGGGCTTTTTTTGTTTTTCACATTCCAAATCAGGGAATTCCTAGGTACAATATAACCATTTGGGGAACTAACTGATGGTTTCCAGCAGGTCTTGCACAAACTTACTAGTTGTTCAGGGGAGGCCTAGATCGTCTGGACACTGAAGTTTGTTGAAAGTCTAGGTGGAAAGAGCTGCCTTGCTTCAGAATGTTTACCCATAGCACTGTCAAATCCTGTCTGCTTCTTTTTTTTTTTTTTTTCTGTTTGTTTGTCTTAAATGCACAAGCAGCACATCAGCAGAAATTGCTCCCCAGAGGCTGGGTACAATTTATGGGTTAGGTCAGCACTTGAGTAATAATGTTGCCTGGTTATTTACTGTGTCATCACAGAGTAAGGACTGGTTTTCCCGTTAGCTGTTTCTTTGGCAGAATCTGTCCCACCAGTCAGGGAAGATTAATTTGTTCTCTTCAGAGTAATGTGATACTTTACCCATCTTGGGTCTCTGCTAAAGTCCTGTTTTAGCTTGAGGGGAAGAATCTTACTAGTATCCTTGTTACTAGCAGAATTTCTTCCAGGATCCTAATCCCTTGAAAACACATGAAGATATTTCATAGCTGTATCGGAACTAGTTCTTTCCAGGTAGTTCAGAATCTGTAGCATGAGCACTAGTAAATAGGTAGTATTAGAATTTAGGAAGCACCTCTGAGAGCTTCCAGAAGGCTGGTTTTTCATAGCAGTAGGACAATCTAATGTTTGATGATAGTCCTGGGGAGAAGGTGTTAAATTCTGATTGAGGGGTGTGTGTGTGTGTGTGACAGAGAGGGTGGGGGAGAAAGAGAGAGACAGAGATAGAGAAAAGCAAAAAGGAAAGAATGGGAAAAGAAGGGACGAGGAGACGAAGAAGATGAATAGAAAAAGATGGATACAGGACTAAAAACAAGAAACATTCTTGCTGTCTTCCTTGAATAATATGCACCAAGAACATATTGACATTTTCATAGGCACTTAGAAGGGCAGGTTTTCCAGCAGTGAGGGTTGAGATCTTTCTTTTCAGGGACCCAGAAAGTCCAAATAATGGGCCTTGCACAGTCAGCCATCCATCTACAGCACAGACACCAGAGCAGGCCTGAAAGTCTGTGAGGAGGTGTTTTAGTTCTGTCCCATCTCACTTTTGTCACAAGGTTGTACTTGGAGTACCCGAATCTTGGGCTCAATAGAATGAAATAAAATTTTTACATCACTGTGGAATATTCAGTCTCCACGTTCGGCTATAAGCTAGAAATTTTAGGGCTCTATTACCTTCCCTTTACTCCAACAGACTTTTCTTACTCTGTCATTTGACATTTTTCATTTTGTTTCTTAACTGCATATTAGTTATAATCAATTGCCTCTCTGTAATGTTGATAAAAAAGTTGACAATATCATGTGCTTGATATGTTAATAGTCTTGGAATTACTATTTTAAAAGGAAAAAGTTGAGAATTTTACTGTAGGGAAACATTGCACAGGAGTATTTTTAGATAGTCCATTCAATACTCAGATTACTCAAGTTGTCTAGGCCCAAACCTATAAATACCCAGATTATCCAGATTGTTCAGATCTAAATCTATTTTCCTAGTTATATTTTTTTTACAAAGTATTTATTAGGTTCTCATGCGCCACAGAATGTGTTGTTTTGCACAGATATTTTTTCATTCAATCTCTATACAGCCTCCGAAAAGGTATTTTACAGTTGAGAAAATTAAACAGAGCTATTAAATAACTTGCTAAAAGCCATATAGCTAGTAAGGGCAGAGATGAGATTTGATACCAGGCTCAGTTTTCAGCCCGCACCCCTGTGTACATACCGATAGATACGTGGTGCCTTCCCTTACTTTTCTGAGCAAGTTCCTCGTGACCTTCCCCAGTGCGGCCCATTTCCTCTCCCTAAATATAGCAGGTCACACCACGCAGCGGCTCTCACGTTACCGGGTCACACACAGCAGCAGTGCCGGGTGAGTGTAACAGGAGAAGGTCTGCAGTGGCCCAGGAGCTTAAGGAGGGTGTGAAAACCTCCCTTCAGAAGCTTGCCCAGAAGTTGCCATTGAGATCTCCTGTGCTTTTGGGGGACTGAGTTCATGAATGGAGTCAGGTTACCTGCTTTAATACCCTCTGCGGCACATTGCTTTGGTGAGGACTGCTCGGATGGGGAGCAGCCTTCTGCTGACTTCAGCCTGTTTCCTGGCGTTTGTTCAAGTACGAACTGATTGCAGAGCCTGCTGGAGTTACGGTTCACATTAAAAGCAGTAGATAACAAGTACACATAATACTTTCTCTACTTTATTCCTTCGTATTTCCCTTAGCGGGAAAACTAACAAGGCACCGAAGAATCAGAATAACAAAAAAAGGTCTTTGCTCCTTCACTAAGTCTGTGGTCCAACAAAACCGCCACCATTTCCTGGATGACTGTCCTGAGCCAGCCCCTGAACCAGACCCTGGGCAAACCATGGGCAACACATCAGAGATGTCCCTGACCTGTCAGAGGTTGTGGCCCAGTGAGGGAAGCTGAAGGATTAAAAGGGAAATAGGTGTGTCCATATATACATGACTATCTTTGAGAAGAAGTGCCGGGGAGAGCAGTACTTTATCGTAATCTACAGAGAGTTCAGTGTGAGTGCTCCCTAAGGAAGCTGAGCTGACAGTTGGGTTCTGTGCCTCTAATGCAGGAAGTGCTCTCCCTCTATCCATGTGTGATCATCTCCAAGGGTTCCTCGCTTTGGAACAGTGATTTTTAGTGACTGTGCCTTCCCAGGACTTCTGTCCCACCCTCCTGTTGGGCTTCTGAAATGAATAAATTCAGCCCAGGAGATGAGGCCCTGCTCACGCCAGGCTTCCCAGGAAAACGTCTACTGGTGTGGAAACGACAGTATGACTTAGTAAGCATCTTGCAGACCTGCTTCATAGCCCAGGCAGGGAGGCAGCAAAGAAAAGGTCACCAAAAGAGGCAGCTGTGCATGTGTATTAACCACTCATCAAAATCAAATGACAAAACCATAAGCAAGGAAAACAGAAATTAAAAATATAAAAGGCAAATGTCTTCAAAATTTTATTTTTAAAGTCCAGCTGTTATTTGGTTTGAATGTGACAAGACAGCATTTCTTGTTCACCATGATATTTATAAAACTACAAATTCAATGGTGCTGGGGACTTAGGAAACATGTTTAAGGTCTTGTAATGCTTTGAAGTGGCTAAAGACTTAACATGTATCGAGTGCACACAATTTGCTAGTTTCCATATAGGACATGTAAGGAAGAGAGGGCTTGATCAGTTGAGACTGTCCCCGTGTATTAATGATGATAAGCAGCTGTCGAACTTTTTATGAATTTTCTATATGGCGTTTCCCCTCTCCTTGTTCTTCTTAGGCAAGCGTGCAATTCTTACCCCGATTCTCCTTACTTCAAGGTTGTGCAGTATCATAAAAAGGTCTCTGGCCAGGTTATTGGGAGGTTGAGATTAAAGTTGCTCTGCTGCTAAATGACTGGAAAGAAGTGCCTAATGCCTATGGACTTACGTTTATCTTTTCAAAGAGACATGTCAGATTCGATTATCTCTAAGTCTTCTTCCAAATCCAAGATTGTTTTAGGGTCTTCATAAAGCATTGAGTGTATTTCTTATAAGTTCCATTTAGTTGGGGGTTTTTGAGATATTAAAAAATGGAGTAATATCTTAGAAGATATATTTGTACTACTTGCTGAATGGAGCTTTGATATTCGTTTGAGTTTTCTTGTCTGTTAATGAAAACACCTCTCCAGCAGTACTTCCCAGTTCTCTCACACAAACAGGGCCCTCCTTTTCTCCCTGCTCTCCTTCTCTTCTCTAGAAACAGCAGTTATGACTCGGAAATTTCAAATGTATTATTTCTATCTTGTTTTTTTCCCCACCTGTCTCACACTGGGGCTTTTCCTCTTAACTAAACATAGGGTTTCATACTGTTTTACAGTATGGCTTGGGTAAAAAAAATTCTTGTAAAACTTTTTTACATTTTCACTTTCTTTCTTTTCTTTCTTTTTCTTTTTCTTTTTGTCTGTTTTTTGAGACAGGGTCTCACTATGTAGTTGAGACTGACCTGGAACTCACTATGTGGTCCAGGCTGGTCTCGAACTCATAGTGATCCTCCTGCCTCAGCCTCCTGAGTGCTGGGATTATAGGTGTGAGCCACCACACCCGGCTTACATTTTCACTTTCAATTACTGCATTCTAGCCTCACAGGAAGGCTGCACCTTATTTTGATGGGGGTGGGGGACATGAAGTATGAGCTTATCACTGAAGGATGAACTCGGAAACTTTTTTGGCAGAGCTTTGGACCCTGGTTTGGAACTGCAGCAGTGTTACCACACTCCATGTTTTAAAAACTTGCATTGATTTGCAAGGAAATGGATATATATATCATGTTACTCCCATTTATGGCTATTGTTATAAGATTTGTTTAGAAAGATTTTATGGTCTTATACTGAATTTCTAAATTGGATACCACCCAAGCTGGCCTTGCCCTTCTGAAATAATCTTCCTCTTCCTTCTCCTCTGAATTCTTTTCCTCCTCCTTTGTCCTCCGCTCCTTTGTCCTCCCCTTCTTCCCCTTGCTCCTCTTCCCCTTGATCCTTTTTGTGAACCTCTAATTCCTGTTTAAATGTTAAATCTCAGGGTAGCTTTATCGTTGTCAGTTCAAACTCTCTGCTCAGGGACAAATAGCAGAGACTGCAATGCCCCCCACCCCTGCAGCCCCTTTAAAATGCACCGCTTAATATACAAGTTGTTTCTTTAAAATCCTGCTATCCCTTTGATCCATACTCTTGGAAATCATTGCAGCTTTTCTTCTTGCCTTCACCTGCCCTGGATCCTTACTCCTGGTAGACAAGGAAGATAGATTCCATGACACATGACTCACTCAAGGCAGCACAGGCAAACTGTGGCCTCATCTGGGGTGGGATTTAAACACCATCATCGCTTGTACTCTGAAACGTACAGGTCATCAGTTCACGCACAGAATACAGCACTTTACGTTGTGACACTGAGAGTCTCAGATTTGAAATAGGGAAGGGAATGGAGTCTACAGTTCCAGCCAAGAAATCCCCTCTCACATCCCTGACAAGTAAGCGGTCAGTCATCTCCCTTCTGTTGGAACGCCTCCGAGAGTCTGGCAGGAAACTGACTTCATCCCAAGATGCTTACTCTAATTCTCTTAGTTCTTTGTCAACAATTTATATGCAGTTTTGCCTCTGATTCCTTGTAATTTCTATTCATGTGCTCTAGTCTGACTTTCTGGACTCTGACGGAATAAAACCTATCATTTCATTATCACACTCCTTTATCCCTTCAGATATTTGCTTAAGGATTGCAGACTTAAATTCGAGTGCTCCATCCTAGACAAGTCATATTCTTCCCCTAATCTGTGAGTGAGAAAATGGATCTAGACAGTTTCTAGCTGACATGCTTTTTAAAAAACTCTTTAATTTTACTGTCATAATTGAACCAATTCACCTTTGAGGCAACTAGAATGTAGAAAGTATCAACTAGGAACGGTGCAATTTTCTAAATAATTGCAATTATTGTAGAAAAAACACCATAGATACATGCCTTTGCCTAAGAAGATATCCAGCCATTAGAGCATGTACCAGGAACAAAAGATAAGGAATAATGTATATAAAAAGAAAAGAGCCAGGTAAATCTGAGGAAGCACTAAGCCAGAGCTGTGCCATAGGCATACAGATGTGGCCTTCCCTGGCCGCCTAAGACAGTGAGTCTGGGCACTTTAGGGAAGCGTATAGGTGAAGGAGTCTCTGTGGATCAGCAGGCCAGGATTGGAGGCCCAGATAAGTAGCAAGGGAGGCCCAAGACAGGGCGAAGATGAGTAACTGCCACATGGGCTGGGAGATAAGCAGAGTTCACAAAGCCCTTGCCTCTGGACTAACTCTGTTGTATGAGTATCACAAAAATGTATTTTACTGTGGATATAAACAATTTTAGAGGATCCTGTGCACCAGTTTATATCAGCACTATATATAAAGTGCAGGGCTCTTAAACAAGCAAATAAACTTCTCTTAAAGAAATATACTTGCTGTGTCTTAAAAGCTCCCAAATAACTTTTAATGTTGGTAGAAAACAATTTCCATTGAACTCTCCAAGTGATGGATATTCCTGATGGGGCAAGAGAGTGAAATGTCAAGTTTCTTGTATAACTCCATCCCCTAATGCTCCGCAAAGGAAACTCGGTGTGCTTCTTCTCATGGTTGCTTGGGCTTCGTAGCTCAGTCAGTGATCCTTCCTTCCTTAGTGTGGAGCTCAACTCTGCCCAGTAGCTAGTGTCTCACTCGTTTGCATTTTCTAAAGAGAATCAATGGCAATGCCTGTAATTACCACCAAAAAAGATCTCCTTTTCCATCCTCTGCTTAAGAAAGAAATGCCTATTTATGTCATTATCGAAATCACACAGAAGTGCATTCCCAACTCTCTACAGCAACTTAATGACATAGATTAATACCATTTACTATGAAAACGAGACTCAAACACAGCTACCATATGTTCCCAGTGGGCCTATGAAGTTAGTCTTTGCTCAGTCAGCAATATGTTTGTCTCTTCACATAAAGCAGCACATTAGGATAAACCCTAGCTGATAGAGGTCCATCTGCTGTGTTTGGACTGTGTGGCTCTTGGAATGTCAACTTAGTCCAGGTTGCTGTCCCAGAATCCTTCTGTACTGGCAGCAAAAGCCTCTTGACTTTCCACACATAAACTGTAGAATTCAGCCTCACCTTAGTTTGGTTGGATTTGAAGAACGTCAAGCCTATTCTGAGTGCTCTTTAAATTATTTTTGGCTAAGGTCAGAATTGGTATTGAGACCATCCTTTTTTTTTCCCCCTAATTCTACCTTCTTTTCAAGTTCTTCTCCTCCTCCGTTGCCTCCTCCTCCTCCCCCTCCTTCTCTTCCTTCCTCCTCTTCCCCTTCCTCTTCTCCTTCTCCTCCTCCTCCTCCTTCCGATGAATCAGACTCAGCACCTTGTACTTGCCAGGAAGGCGTGATACCACTGAGCCACATCCCTGACCCTCTCTTCAAGTTCTAAAAACTATTTCTAATTTATTCCAAATACCCAGTGCCTATCTACCTGACCCCTATTCTGGTTAATGACATCCTATCTTTTTCTTCATTTAGCCAAGATATTCTTACTGCTTCTAGATTCTTTGTCTCATTTTATTCTGCTGTACCCACTATCTGCTGCCTATTTTTATACTTTGTAAAGATGGACCTCTATGAAATGAATCTCCACTGGGAGGAACTACATCTTTCCAAGCAGTGTCTGTCCCTACTCAGGGCCTCACAATCTTCAGTTTTACCCACATGTTCCATCAAGTTTCAATTTGCTGGTTGTCTCCCGTATACATGACACTATTATGGGCATGGGAGAAAAGACTTAAAAAAAAAAACCCAAAACAAATAGCCTACACTGTATTCTCTAAGAGTTAGTAACATGGTTAGAATTAAACAATTAGCACCCACACCAATCAAAACACCCTAAATTTTACACCTTCAAGTGCATATTTAGAAAAACAGAAAAGAAGTACTGTTTAGAGGAGGAAGCTGCTGTGCTCTGTGGACAGCAACAATTCTGGCATGTCTGAAAGAAGTATGGCTGGAAAGAAGCCTAGACTTAGATAATCAAAGAGAAGAGGAGCACTCAGTCAAGGGCATGATCCAAGTAGACACCGAGACAGTAAAGCACGCAGGAAGCCCCAAGAGGGAAGAATCAGCTTTCTCATCTTTGTCTTGTCCACCACGCCCAACAGAGAGCCTCACACACACTCAATAAATAGCTATTGGATATATTCTAGAAATACAGTGAACCCTCGAGTTACCACTGGCTTGACACATGAACAATGTGGATTATGACTGGCCTTTTAGTTTTGACTTACGACCAAAGTCTTGAGTTATGACCCATATGCCGTCCTTTTGTGCTTCCAGATGGTGTCAGATACAGACTTTTCCCTTAAATAGTTCTGGGACAGACGTTACAACATCCTTTCCTGTGTGGGTTAATTGAGAAATTCTGGGCCAGTGTCTTTCTGAGGACACTGAGATCTGCCTGTACATAGGAGAGAGACTTTGAAGGCTAAGACTGACTTAGATTCCAGAGGTAAAGCATAGTGCAAACGGAATGGCTAGGCGTGTCTTGGTGTTCTGTTAGTCTCTGTATTTCTCTTCTTCCTTTCACTTCTCCACATAGGGGCAGCTCCCTGTGTTTTTTCCTGTGTTGTAAGAAAGCTGAGCAGGTGTTTGGTGAATTCCTATTCTAATCATATTAAAAGTAATTCCTTTCCTCCTAGATAGGGTTCATACATTAAACTAATTTTCACTTTGTCCGATGTGACTGATGGATGCCTATGGATCCATTCTTTACTTGTGCCTCTCACTTTGGAGAGTGATATTTTCTTCAGTCATTTTTGTCCAGTGAATACTCACACCTTAGACCCAAGTTAGGTCATGATGCACAAGGGAAAAGATTGTGTAAGAATACATCAGCATTTGAGTCGTACTGTAAACTGTTGCATTTAGGAATGGGCCATAAAAAATAACTGAGTTAAAACTTAATATCCCAAGTATCAGCTCTGGAGAGAAGAATTTCATAAGCAATATATTAAACTGTTTTAAATTTATACCAAAAACACAGATTGAAGTTTACTGGTTTCCATATACATACATACACACACACACACACACACACACACACACACATATATGTATGTATATATTTTTTAACTTTCTTGGCAGAAAAATCATTGCATGCTTTTCAGCTTTTCAGCAGCAGCCCACTGTTCTGTGGGGAGGTGAGTCCTGCAAGAGGCTGAGATGAAGCAGGACAGTAGCTGCTCCTGGTTGCACACTTATGGAGCTATTAGTAGGGAGGAATGCAAAGTAACTTTGAAATTTCCTTGCCCTCCAAATATTATAGTTTCACAGTCAGTAATGCTAACCTTTTGTCATTCCATTGAGTCCTTTACAAAAAGCTGATTTGTGAGTTCACAAGACAATGGTTCTCCTTTTCCCTGGCTCTTGCTGAGCAGCCCGGTCTGGTTACTGTTCCCACCCAGGGGAACTGGGGAGGTGTGAGATGATCCTTCTTGCTTGGGCCTTATGCACAGTCACTGCATTTTAGTCAGTATCATAGAGACCCTTTTGAAATACATTTTTAGCATTTGAGCAGAAGAGAGGCGCTGTTAAAGAGTAAGTTGCAACCCCCAGTTAGTTTGTTTTTATTTTTTTAACTACCTGAAGAACAAGACATGAAGTATAGGAAACATCATCCAGGGGTGAGGAAAGTATAGCTAGAAGACAAGTATCAGTTAATCACTTGTTATATTCTTGGAACTGGAATAAACATTTTACTACTTCCATTGCTTATTACTACGGCTTTTATTTCTAAAAGGAACTGCAGTTTAGTGTGTGGTTTTGGGGTTCCAGTCACTGTATTCCCATTTATTCCTCATGAAAGATGCTGCAAAGTAGAAGCTATTAACCAGCTTTTATAGGGAGATGAAACTACAGTTAAGAGAAGAGGAGTAATTGACTCAAGGTTACTTAGCTAGAAAAGATCACATCTATAATGCAAACTCAGATCTAAGTATTAGCGTCTGAGCCATGCTGTCTTCTGTTTTTCCCCAACAGCTGACTTAAACTGCCTGTCTTTCTTGAAGTAGCTTTTTCTTATGGTTTTCACTAAAAGGAAACAATAGTTTATCTAGAAACAGAAACATATGAAAGCTTTTTTTTAAAAAAAAAATCTTTCTAACTCCACAAATGTTTCAAATTCTTCTAACTCTTCACAGGATGGAGATGTTTCAGTGGCCGATACGATTGGCTTGGTTGTCACCAATCCTTAAGACATCTCCTTCTAATGCGGTCCAGTGCCTTATTGCTATCTTTTAAAAATGCAATTTTTACTGGACCTGTAAGCTGCATTCCCATTCTAATAAGAGACAGAATCCCTGAAAAGAATGAAGCTAAACAAGGAAGAGAAGCCAGTTAAATTAATTGCTAGGAGTTTGTAAAATTAAGTCTGGATGCCACTGAAACAATTGAGCTGATCATTTTAGAAATTCGTGTGGATAGCAAGGGTGCAATGATTGAGATAGTTATGTTTGAGTTGCCAGAGTGATTTTGCCAATTTGCTATGAGACTTGGAGTGGTTTAGCCTTTTGAGAACCTTGTTCCTCCTGTGGAAAAAGGAGCGGATATTAGAAGATCTTTAATATCCCTCTTATACTAATGTTCTCTAATTCTATGAGAGTGTTTTACCCATTTTATGATACTCAAGCAAGGTCTCACTGTATGTTTGTTTGAATGCATGCATCCATTTTATATATTTATATCCACCTTACAGCATTGGGATGGCCAATAAAAAAGATAAAATGAAAATGAGTGATCTCTGAACTCTAAACAACAACTATTTTGGGTACATTTTTTCCATTAAAGCCATTCTTGTCAGACACTTAGCAGAATAGAAAATATTCTGTGTCTATATAAAACCTGACTTCAGGAGTTTCCAGGTGCTAGTGGAACACGCAGACATCCGGGTCTCTATAATGTTCTCTGTTGAAGAGGTCTGCCACTGTCTACCATCTGAGTGAGCATTTTGATATTACCTTGTGCTAGCCTTAAACCCTGGTGACACCGCTATGGATAAGACACAGTGCAATCATAGCTGTTTGGGGTATACAATCTAGTGAAGAAGTGGGCACGTGAAACTTGTAATTTGGATAAAATATAGTAAACATTAGAATGAAACTAAGCATAGGGTACTACCTGTGGGAGCCTAGAGTACTTATACTAAAACTTCCACGGAATAGATAATCCCTAAAATATGTCTTCAATAATAAGTAATTTCCAGATGGACAGTCAATTCCAGGAGAAGAAAAAGCTCAGGTTCTTAGCATGAAAATAAAATTGGTAAACAACTAGAAATAGCATGGCTGTTATAAAGCAGAAAATTTCAGACTAGCCAGACAGGTAGAGAGCCAGATCACAAGAGAATAGTATATACTATTCTAGGAGTTTGGACTCATCTTGTGGGCATTAGGGAGCCATTAAAGAGTTTTAAATATAGGAGTGGCTTGGTCAAAATTACATTTATGATGGATCACTCTGGCTGAAATTAGAAAGAGGTATTTAAAGAGAGGTTAAAGGAATCAAAACTGGAAGTAAGAATACCAGCCAAAAGACTAGTTTTTCAAAAGACTAGTTTTTGTGATGCCAGCAGAGACAGTCAGGGCTGAGGCAGTCAGTAAGGGCAGAAGTAATGGGAGATGGACTTAGTATATCTTTGTTATCTAACTCTGAGATCTGTTACATCTTGGTTTGTGTGCCTTCATTTCATGTACAGTCTGTGGTAGGAGCTAGGGTTGGATGAATCCAGAAGCTGATGGATTGCATGATTAATTTAGCTTACCAGATTGGATTCTCCAGTGGCATCTTCTTGAACGTGGGCCTAGTTCTCCTGAGATCTTAGGAAACCAGAAAGTGTTATTGTCTTATTTCATCCCCACTGGTCTCTGATTCAAACTTGAATGCTTTCTTTTTGCCAGGGCTCAACACCTTGTGAGCTCCCTTTCTGTGCATACATACAGGACATAGATAACAAGTGGAATACTTGATGCTCTGTGCCACTTCCAGGTCATTAGAATAGAGAAGCCCTAAGTTATCACAGCTGCCCTGGGATTCTATAGTTGAAACAAGATAAAGGAGTCTGTTTAGCTATCTGTGTAAAGCAAATATAACTTGAAAGTTAAAAAAAAAGTAAACACAAGTACTGAAACTTAAAGCAGGAGACTCTTGAAAACACAGACCAATGTCTCACTGGTTAGAATTTCCTTCATTTTGCAAAGCCACGAGCCACATGCATCAGCTCACCACAAAGTCATTAAGCCTTTTTAAGCTCAGATGAAAAACATTAACAAATACCACAAAAGGCTTTAGTATAGCCCCTTTGTTCATTCACATATGGCACTTTATAACTCCTGCGCCACTCCGGTCGTGTGTTTGTTTAAGCTGCCTCCATCAGGCTGGTCCTGAAAGAACAAAAGGCATCTTGAGCAATCCTAAGCAGGAAATGGGCTAATCTAAACATGGTTTGTGACACTTTAAGTAGAATAGAAAGCGGAGGGATTGATTAGTCATTAATGTCCAATTGGCTCCATATGGATGTTGCAATAATAAAGCCTTTTTTCAGAGTAGTAGCAGAGTTATTGAATTAGAGGTTTATGTTTCCTCAGAGCTGACCTAAGGGAATTCCCTTTTGGTTCTTCTTGTTGATCTTTTAAAGAGAATGGAGTTTCTAATAGAAAAAAAATAGAAGGCTTTTCCATGATAACACTTGCTCATAGTCCTGCAACCAAGGAATGCATTAATTTAACATCCTTTGAATCCCGCTGTAATTTCACTCCTTAGTGCTTTCGTTGCACACCCACCCTTGCATCTCTGGTGGGGCAGTATTTTAGCGACCAATTAGATAGTGGCATGAACTTCGTAACTGGTTATGGGCTCCTCTGGTATCCTCGGCAGTGCAGGGAAGTGGCATCCTTAAAGGGGCAAAGTTATGTCCAGCCAAGAGTGATGGATTTTGAAATTCATTTTGGGTCCCTGAATAGTGACCGGGGCAGCTTTGGTGTAGAAGAAGGATGCTGCCCTGAAAGTCAGAAGACCTAGGTTCTGGATCTGGCTGTGCTCCTTATTACTATGGTAGCTCCTGGTTACTTAAGGAGAAGGTCGTATAATCTCTCTGAGCCTTAGTTTTTTCATCTGTAAAGTGGATCAAATGATATCTAACTTTCTACTCCTTTCAAATGATTGCAAAGAGGAGTGAGAAAATGTCGTTAGTGAAAGCACTTTGTAAATATTATTATATGCAAGATTATTTAGCATATCTGATGTTCCTATCCCAGAAACTGACATTTGGCCTAGTCAATCTGAAAAGTAGACTGCTCTTTAAAGAATTAAATACTTTGAGACTGATCAGTGAAATGCCTGCTTCCCAGGGTCCCATGAAATGCTTTTCTGTGGATACTATTCATGACTGCGTCTCTATCCAGTGACTCCTCTGTGTAAATAATTTTGGTAGTTGAAGTAAATAGGGCATTGTTTTTCAGTGGGGTTAAAGAACCTTAAAATGGAAACAGAAAATGGAAACCTTCCTGGTCTTCTCCGACACTGGATAAATGAAGAATGAATACCTTAGTCAGAGTTTTATGGGTGATTCATCTTTTGTTCCTATATATAACATTGGTTTGTATTTTTTCACCAGTCTCTTTCACCAATCTCCATACTTTGCATTTGCCTTCCATGTGAGGAATGACTTAGTAAGTGCTTTTTGCCAACCTTTCTAGCTACTATGTTATAAAAGACACAAAGAGCGAACATCCTGTTTACTCCTGGCAATCCCTTTTTCTCAGATGTGAAAAACACATTGGTTTCCTAATGATTAAGGGTCTTTCTCAGCCATGGAATGTATTTTTCCTGCCAAGTAAACCTACAGGCAGATGTTTTTTTTGTTTTGTTTTGTTTTTTGAGACACGGTCTCACCTATGTATTTTAGGCTGGCCTTGAACTCAGGGCAATCCTCCTGCCTCAGCCTTCTGAGTGCTGAATTACAGGCATGCACCATCATTTTTTCTTTTTAACAAAAACTCTAATTTGAACTTAAAGCAGGTTTATTTTATAATGAAAGTAAATTAACATTCTGGTAGTAAGCAGAAATGAGAAGTTAGCAGGGGCCTCTATAATGATAGACACCAGTCATACTATAACTTAGTAAATTAGACCTCTACCATGGAAAGATAGATCTGGTGAGATAAACACAGTGACAAACCAAGTACAATTTCAGTATTCTCTGTGTCCTAATTTTTTATATTTCCTTCAAAAATTCCTTCATCTTCTACATTTTAGTTCATAAAATGCACATTTTCATTTTCTCTATTAACCCAAGTAACAGACTATGAAATGTATCATGTAATTCTTTCCAGAATTCTACAGGAGAAAACTAACCTTTCTGTTGATAGACTAAAATAGTCTAAAATATTGTGATTATCAGTAGTTCTGGCAAGCAACTCAGTGATGATATTTACGTCTTTTTTATTCATGAGAAATTAGTTATAGCTTTTTTGCCTCTCCTAGTAAATAAAACTTTGAGTTTGCAATAGTCTGAAAATGCCACATACTTCTCAAGTACACAGAAAAATGAACCTTTCATAGAAGTCACTTTTGTTGTTAGTTTTCTGTGTAGTGTTTTTTTTTTGTTTTTGCTTTCACTCTAAAAAAAACTAGTAGTTAAAAAACAGTTTTACTTTGAGTAGTATTCCATTGTGTGGATAAACCACAATTTTTCCATTCTCCAGTTATTTCCAATTTTTGCCTTAGTAATAAAACTACTATTACATTCTTACGTAAGTCTGTTTCTGGACAGAAGTTTCCTTCTTTTAGGTCAGTTTCTAGGAGTGAAGTTACTATCATAGGTAAGTGTGCATTTTTCTTACGCAAAAACTACCAAAAATACAGTTACAGAATTTTATATTTCAGTGAATTTACCAGCTAGATTTCCAGTTGCTCCTCTCCTTGCCAATATTTAGTGATTAGGCCATTTTAGTGCTAGTGAAACAAAATCTCATTGTACTTTAAATTTATATTTTCCTGAAGAATAATGTTATAAAATACATTTTGTGTGCTCATTAGCTATATCTTCTTTTGTAAACTGTTCAAGTGTTTTGCCCATTATAAAATTCAATTACAATGTTCTATTGTTTATGTAGAAGTTCTTTACATACTGTGGGTTGAAACTTGTCAATTGTGTGTCTTGTGAATTATTTTTCCCTGATCTGTTCTTTGACATTGCATTTTCTTAACAATGACTTTTGATAAATTAATTTTGATAAAGTTCAGGTTATCATTTTTCCTGTAAGCTCAGTGTTTTATCTAACGTCTCTAAGAATCCTTTCATTCTAGGGTCACTCTAAAATATTATCTTTTGTATTTTTAAAGGAATGCTATAATTTTTGCTTCTAGTTTTTACATTTTTATTTTATTAGTACATGTTTGCAGTTCATGGAATTTACATTCATCCCGGGAGTAAGTACATGTACACAACACACCTTGTTATGTGCACCTCCCTTCACCTCTACATCCCCTCTCCCCATTTTCATTCTCTGTGTTATTGTTAATCTTAGCTCATGTTTGTGACATGCAGTGTTTGCATTCATTGTGAGTGTTTGGTGCCTGTACGTGGCATATCTTAAATCTTCTTACTCCCCCTTCACGTCTTCCTTTCCTCTTGCCCTCTATCACCTGGGCCCCTTCCCATTTAGAAGAGATCCATCCCCTTGTTTACTTCTATTTATCCTTTATTTTGCTTTTTGTTTATACTTTGCCTTACTCACATGAGAGATACCATATGGTGTTGAAGCTTGTGTTTCTGATTTATTTCACTAAACATATTTTCTAGGTGCATCCATTTTCCTACAGATGTCTCACATTTATCCTTCTTTGTATCCAAATAGTATTCCATTATGTATAGATAGCCACATTTTCTTTATTTGTCTGTTGATTGGCATACAGGCTGATTTCAGGATTTAGCTATTAGGAATTGTGCTACAAATGTATGTGTATATTGTTGTAGTATTCTTTAACTCTTTTGGAAAGATACCTAGAAGGGGAGTAGCTGGATCATATAGACTTTCTAATTTAATTCTTTGAGAAATCTCCATACTGATTTCCGTAATGCTTGTACTAGTTTACATTCCCACCAACAGTGCAGGAAGTGTGCTTTTTCACCTCAGCAACACTAGTATTTATTATTCTCAAAGTTCTTGATGATTGCCATTCTTCTTGATATAAGATGAAATTGTAGCATTGTTTTTTAATTTGCATTTCTCTAATGGCCAGAGATATTGAACATTTTTTCATATGTTTGTTGGCCATTTGTACTTCTTCTGCTCATTTCATTTGCTCACTTCCCGATTGTATCTTTTATTTTAGGTGGCCAATTTTTTAAGTTCTTTATATATTCTAAATATTAGTTCTCTGAGGAATAGCTAGCAAATTATTTTTTCCAATCCATAGGTTGTCTATTCACTCTACTAATTGATTCCTTTGCTGTAGAGAAAGATTTTTAATTGGGTGTAATCCCCTTTGTTGATTCTTGCTGTTATTTCTTGAGCAGTTGGATATCTCTTTAGAAAGTCTTTGCCTATACCTACAACTTCAAAAGTTTACCTATTTTATCTTCTAGTAGGTTCGGTGTTTCTGTTTTAAGGTTTAGATGTTTAATCCATTGTGATTTTAGTTTAGTACATGATGAGAAATAAAGGTCCAGCTTCAATATTCTGCAAATAACCAATTTACCCAGTGCCATTTATTAAATAGGCTACTTTTCCTTCAGGGTATGTTTTGGGCTCCTTTTAATTTTAAGTAATGATTTATTTCATGTTAATTTTTGGATGTAGTATATGATAAGAGATATATTGTTTCAATATATTTATCCACTTGTTCTAGCATTATTTATTTAAAGACACATTTCTTATTTTAGCAGGTTAGGTCTTTAAGAAGATATTTTGAGTCTTTTTAATGTTCTTCAAGTCTGTTTTGGCTATTGTACTGATTTTTAAATATAAAGTCTAAAATGAACTTGCCAATCTCTACAAAAAATCTTTTAGAATTGTTATTGAGATTGAGTTGAATCTATAAATAAATTTTGTAAGAACTGATGCCTTAACACTGTTGAGTCTTCTGATTCATGAACATGGTATACTCCTCCATGCATTGCGGTCTTCCACAAGTCATGAATCTTGTACAAAGGGTGATCAAACTATACAGTGAAAGGCACACTGTCATTAATCCCCCTCCAAATACTCCCCCTTTTTCAGTCCAACACACTTATCCCATCCTTCTTGCCACTTTCTGAAGTAGTCTGGAAATCCTCTTTTATATGATAAACAACTATGGTGAATGTTGCTGCCAAATGTCATCCAGTGGAAGGGCAGACTTGTAAAAAACAGGATGGTGTTGATTAAAGTATATCACGTGCATGTACAATGTGACAAAATGAAACCCCTTAATCTGCATAACCAAAATGTACTAATAAAAAAATATTCTCATTTGCCTTATTCACTGGCTCTGGCACCATGCAACTTCTAGCTCTTCCCCAAAGTAAAACTGACCACGAAATATAGAAATTTCAAATTGATCCAGGACATTGAGGCTGCCAGTGCAACACAACTAAAGGCACTCACAAAAGAGGACTTTCAGAACTGTTTCAGACAGTGGCAGGAATTATGGGATAAGTGTATTGGGGGGAGAAATATGAGGGGATTTAATGATACTGTGCCTTTTAATATAGTTTTTACAATTGAAACATTTACCATGGTTTTAGATTATACCTCATCATTCAGTGTAGATATTTTCAATACTTTTTTTGGTTTAATTCGTTCTTAGGTGTTATATTTTCTGATACTATTACAAATGTAAATTTTGAGAAGTTTTTTTTTGTTTGCTGCTAGTACATGTAATTTTTTAAAAATTCATTTTATTGAAATATAATTTAAATATAGAACATACCTATGTTAAGCAATATTAAGAAATATTGATTTCTATGTTTTATTTTATACTGCTAAATTCACTTACTATTAAATTCACTTATTCTAGCAGTTATTTTGTAGATTCCTTAGGATTTTCTATGCAAGCAATTATATTGTCTATGAACAAATGATATTAGTTACTCTTTTCCAGGTAGTATACTTTTTGTTTTTTAAATGTTGGTTAGCAATGGTGAAAAGTAAACATCTTTGCCTTTTTCATCTCAGGACAAAGCATTCAATAGTTCACTCTGAAGTATGGTGTCAGGTATAGGTTTTTCTAAAATGCTTGTTAACAGAATGAGAATCTTATCTGCTACTGGTTTCCAGAGCATATTTGCTCATGAAAGAGTACTGAATTTTGTCAAAACCGCTTTCTGAATTTGTTGAGATGATCATGACTTTTTTGTCGTGCTCAGCTAACAGCTAATATAATGAATTATATTGTCTGGTTTTTAAATTACTAATTTTACATTTATGACATAAATCCTATTTGGTCGTGATCTACTATTCATATTTCACATTACTAGATTCGATCTTCTAGCATTGTATTGAGAACTTATGCTGCCTTATAAAATCAATTGGGAAATATTCTTTCTTCTTCTAATTTTTTGTACAGGTTATTCATTTTTTCCTTAAAGATTTGAAATTTACCAGTAAACCATTTGGGACTGGACTTTTCTTGGTGAGAAAGTTCTTAGTTATAAATTCAGTTTCCCTATTAGCTATCAGATTGTTCATGTTTTCTATTTATTGAGTAAATTTTGGTAGCTTTTGTTTCAGCAAATTTGTTCTTCACATTTATTAGAATTGTCAGTAGTCCTGATTATAGTTTTTACCGTGAGTAATAGCTATAGTGAAATTCCATCTTTCTGTACAAATATAGATGTTTTTATTTTCTCTTTGTTCATCAATCTGAGAATAAGTTTGTCCATTTTATTATTATTTTTCAAATTATTAACCCTTAGCTTTTAAAATTGTGGTTGTTTTCTGTCTCATTGATTTTTAGTATTTATCCATTCTGAAAATCTTTTATTTTAAATTGAATTATTTCATTCCTTTCTATTGAATGGGATTATGGAATTTGATTGGCATAGGTCTTATAATTTGAAATTCATTTTCTATTTGTTTGTTTGTTTGTTTTTGGTACCAGGGATCGAACTCTGGTCCTTGCGCTTGCGAGGCAGGCAACAGAACCACTGAGCCAAATCCCCAGCCTTCATTTTCTATTTGTTCTCTCAGCTTTCACCTTCTGTTTCTCCACTCTTGACTTTGGATCAATTAAATCTTTTAAAATTTTTCTGTTTGAATTTGTTTAATGTCCTTGTAGCTCTCTCTCTTTATGTTTTAGAAAATTAGTTTTTCTAAGGATTCATTATGCAGCCTTGAATATTGCAATAGTTAAAATTTTACCACTTTTATAATTTAATACCCTTGTTCTTTGAGCTAATATGATATTGTTGTGCTGTATTTTACTTTTTATACACTGAAAATCTCCAATACAAGGTATTATTTTTTATTAAACAGTCCCTTGAGTGTTTAAGAATAATAAATAATTAGTTGTTTATTAACGGAATCCAGAGAAGAAAAAAGTCACTATCATATGTTTTATGTCCTTCCTTTCTTCCTATGTATCTGTTTTTAATTGTCATTGTTTTTCGATGATTTAAATAATTTATTTGAATATCTCTGGGTATCTCGAAACTTGTTCTCTTAACTTTATCTGAAAATGTAATTCATATTTTTTGTGTGAGAGACTCTAAATAATTTTTTTTGTATCCTTTGTTGATATTTTCCAGGTGTTCTGTTTTGGCCCTTTTTACTTTTTTCTTCATATGTCTCTGCTTTTTATTAATGCGTATTAATTGTACCTGTTAGTGGGATTCAGTATGATATATCTGTACATGCGTGCAGCAGACCTTTATCCTATGCAACCCCCTGCCTTTTACTCTTGCCTGCCACATCCTGGCACCCTTCCCAGTCCCTAGTAATCTCTATTTCAGTTTCAGGTCAGCACTTTTAAGTTCCCACATATGAAAGAGAACATGCGGTACTTATATTTGTGTGCTTATATTTCACTTAACATAATGGCCTCCAGGTCCATACCTTTTGCTGCAAATGACAGGATTTCATTCTTTATGGTTGCATAACACTCCATTCACACTCATTTATGAAGTATATGTTCCCAGAATAAAATTCTAGATTGGCCTTTATTTCAGTATTCTAAGCATGCTCCATATTCTTCTAGCCTTTATTATTTCTAATGAATAATCACCCATCATTTGTGTTAGTATTTCCCTGTGTGTAACAAGTCCATTTTCTCTGAAAGTTCTGTTTTCTCTTTGGTTTTCAGTAGTTTAGTGTCTTGGTGTGGTTCTGTTTTGTTTTGTTTTTCATGTTTAATTTGCCTGCATTTCTCTAAATGTCTTGAACCTATTAGTTGATTTGTCTTACCAAATTCAGGTAATTTCAGCCAGGTTTTTGTTTGGCTGGTTTTGTTTTGGTCTCCTTATAACAATTTCCTGGTTGTTTATACAACTAATAATTTTTTGTTATATATTGTGTGTTGTGGGCTATAAATTATAGAGATTCTGGATTCTACTATCTTCCTTTGAAAATGTTAATTTTGTGGTAAGATGTAATTAAATTATCTGCTGATCATGTTGTACTAATGGAAGCTTAATTTTGCAGAGTTAGGGAGGATCTATTTCAATTTTATTTTAGTCCTTAAATCTTTAGTTTTTCCATATAGAATTTATTTCTAAGGAATTGTCCCTCTGGGGTTTCAGAGGAAAGGCCAAGCTGTTTATGAATTCCCTGTACGTTGATAGGATTCAAATCTAACTTTTATTTCCTTGGCGGTGGGCATCAGCTGAAATATCTGTTCAGATTTTTCAGATATACAGCCTTGTTTTCCATTGGGTTCACTCAAGTCTTATACATTTGAAGTTAAGAGTTTAGCCTCTCAGAAGCTTCAAACTATTTTTTCTAACACATAAAGTAAAATAGACAGACTTTCTATTTGCATTATAGTGACTCCATAGTATGTAGACTGGGGCCATAGGAAAAACTTTGAAATACAGAGTTCCAATCTGTGAAATTCTCTTCTTTCTAGGATAGAATCTTCTCCAGTTTCTGCTTAATTTTGGTATCTCTCAGGTGTCTTTTCATATTTTAGCCAGAATTTTTATTTGTTATTGGTTGGAGGCTTGGTCTGAGATGAGCTAGTCTGTCATTACCAGAACTAGATCCCAGAACAGAATTTTTGTGCCAGTGTTTTTCACATAGCACATTGATTTTGTCTGACAAGGAATGAGCCTTTAGAAGGTATAAGGCTTTCAGAAGGTATTTAGTCAGCTTATTTTCCTCTATTCTTTATTATCAATTCACAAGTAATCACTGTGACTGTTCAGTCATAATGTCTCATTTGGTTTCCATTTCGATCTCTTTCGGAGTTTATTCGTTTATGACACTACCCTGCTTAAATACCTCAAGAAGTTCCTGGGCTGGCATACAAGGTATTTAGCAGTTGATCCCTATTTACTTTTCTAATTTTGTCTCTTAGTACTCTTCTTTTTTTCCTATAAGCCCAAGCCATACCCAGCTTCTTTTTATATCTCCAGAACCTACTGTGCTTTTCTTATTACTCTGAGTCTTTATTCACACTGATTCCTTAGTCTAGAATATTTTCCCACTCATACTTACTGCTAAATTCTTGCTCTTCTTTTAAGATGCTGCTCAAGTGTCACTTTGTCTCTGAAGCCTCTCTAAAATTCTCCTCTGTCTACTCCAACAATGTTAATAGTGTCTCTTTTCTGCTTTCACTGTATTTTAAGATTACTGTTGCTAGCCCTGTTTCATAATTTTTCATTTATATCTTTCCCCCACTGGACCAACTTCTCTAAAGACAAAGCACATGTGTTATTTATCTTTGTATACCCCATCCCCATCTGAAACTTGTCAGAAGTGTTTGCTGAATTAATACATACATAAATGATTACTAGAAACATTATAGAATTAGCCAGAGTTCCTCCTGGGGGAAAACTTTATATATGCACAAACCCATGCCAAACACTCACTCATTCACTCAGATAGCCCTTGGAATTTACCCAGGAAAGGGCCTCTCTAGGATTAGTTCAGGACCATTGCCATTGGCTCTGATGGTGAACTGGCCTTCTTTCCAGCCCACCTGGAAAAACTCAATTTTCTGTCTTCTCTAAATCATTCAAATCACAGTTTCTTAGGGAAGGCTTTGTCTTGGCAATTTCTATTTCTTCCTCAATTAGTTGTTTTTCTTTAATTGAAAGTTTGCATTTATACAAACTGATTTGGGAGATGAAGGTTGAATTAACCCATCTGAGCCTCCTGGGGGAAGTTGTGTAAAGCTCTCCTCTTAAAAAGAAATTTCCTTGTAGAAGAGTTTACTGTTGTCTATTACAATTCAGTTCTGGGTTCTGATAGAAGCTTGGCTATTTAAGATCGAAGTTGCTGGGCGGGGGGAGTGTAACTCAGTGATAGAAAGCATGAGACCCTGAGTTTAATCCCAAGCACTATAAAAACAATGAAATACTTATTAAAATGCACTTAATGTTGTTATTTTCAAAACTGAATGGAGCATAATGAAGTAACACTTGATATGTAGATTTCTAAAAATTAATTTTAACAAAGTTAATTTGTGGTTAATACACGGATTAATAGTAAATCTTATAATAGTCTATAGAGTTCTTTTTTATTGAGTTTATTGGTACATTTTAGGTATACAGTACAGTTACATTCATTATCGGGATCCTGTATCTTTACATGACAGGTCTTGGTTCTCATTTTTTCCCCTTGTCCCTGCCCTCCCTTCACCCCTTCCTACCCTCCCCATTTCCAAACACTTTATGTCCATTTTTTCATTTTCTCATATTTTTTTCTTTTCCCTTATTACCTTTCCCCTACCCTTGCCATTTTCCCTACACCTTTAGCCCTTTTCTTCCTACTTCACATGGTCAATTATCTCATTAGGATCTTATGTACTATTATAGTTTTTCACACCAGAGAAACTATTTGGTATTTACACATGTGTGACTGATTATAGAATTCTTATAATATTCTATTAGAATTTTCCCATCTGCCTACAGGAATTTTCAAAGTATATAATTTCCATTTTTTAAGTTTTTGAATTTATACACACATATACAGTCATAGGTATTTTTACTGCTGAAATAATAATTCCCTAGCTATTTTGTTTCATTAAGCATGTATTCAGGAAGTTGGGGGACACTTTCTAAATGTTCTTTTGACTTTGTGGCCTTTCATATTTTCTTAAAATTCTGACTCTGAACTTAACTCAAACCTAGACACCTAGATTGTAAGTTCAAGTAATCGATGGGTGCATCTTTAAATGAGAAAGAAAGTAATATTGAGAGATGTTTTCTAGCAAAAGATTCAGTTCAAGAAATATTTGCTGAAAAGTATTGTTCTGCATAGTACTACTCATTGAGATGTTTCCCTAAATTTCACAGAAGGTGTATATTGCACAGTCACTGCAAAAAAGAAGAATTCCTAAATCCTAAGTATTAACTCAGGTATTGAAAATTCAGGACGGGATAGATCTCCCTTCCACAACATTTGTATTAGCTATTAAGGCAGGAGTGAGAGGTCAATTTTCATGTGCAAAGTAGATTTGTTGTTCTTTATTGACTATCTAATTAAGGAAGATGATGTTTTGGGCATAGTTTATATAGTCATAAGTGCCTTCAGATAACACATATTTGGGAGACAAGGAAGAAAGGAGGTGAAGTGGAGGCAAGTCTTTTCCAAGTTAAGCTTTGCAAAGGCTTTTTGCAAAAAGTCCTGGATACTGCAAATTTGTGTCATATTAAAAGTAACTGTGAGCTGAGTGTGGTGGCACACACCTGTAATTCCAGCACTTGGGAGGCTGAGGCAGGAGGATCGCCTTGAGTTCAAGGCTAGCCTGGGCTACATAGTGAATTAAGGGCCAGCCTGAATTACAAAGGGAGACCCTGCCTCAAAAAATTGAAAAAAAAAAAAAAGTCAATGCTACCAGTGATGTCTGCTCAGATATCAGGTCCAACAAAAGTGGCTTCCAAATGTGATCTCTCTAGATAAGTCTCTTATTTTCAATCTTGTTAAAACGTTCCAAGTTTAACTTAGGATGTACTCCTTCAGAGAGAGAGATGTAACAGGTGGGCATATGCCCTAAAACATTTGCTATTTTCCCCCTTTTACCTTGCATTTTTGTACTATGTACTGTGCTTGAACATTCCAATTTCTAGAAGCATTCCCTGTGAGTCCAAGAAGTCCTTTGTGTAGTTAATTAAGTGTTCTGCAGATAATAAATGCTGTGTAGGGAAAGGAAAAGACCAGTGCTGGGCCATTGGTGGAGGTGAAACCTGAGCTGTCTCTTGGAAAAAGGGAGAAATTAGTGAATCAAAGAGTAAAAAGGTTCTAGATTTCTGGCATAGCGTGAGAGTGAGAGAGACTGGGCATACAGTATATTAGGAGAACTAATAGTATGGAGTAGAGGATGTTGAATATTTCTCTGTACTACAGCTAGACTCTAAAAATCCTCATGGTTTCTATCAGTATCCATGAGATTAAAACTTCCCATTCATGATGAAATGCATATTTTACATGAAGAAATAAACTGAAGCTGACTGGTGTTGCTAGAGGTGGAGAGAAGGCTACAACAGCAAAGGCAGATTTAAAATGTTAATCACCTGTGGCATAGTAGTTAACTTAGAATAATATTGAAATATTTTTGCATCTGACATTCTCCACAAATCTGTCTTCTTTTATGTGTGTGCAGGCCAGTATATAAATTGCTGAATCCATGTCAGCTGTAAAGTAATGGCACTGAGGGCATCATAAATTACCGTGGTGATCCTCAGGAGAAGACACAGTTGTGTCTGAATAAGTGTTTCACTTCCAGAGTAATGTACGCCTTCATCTGGCCCAGCAGTCAGCATATTGCCCTGTGTTGATGGATATTGTCAGCTGGAAGCTACACTACATTTCACTGCACAATAAACATGGCTGTCAAACCCATATAAAGTGAAATCAATTTATCCTGTACGGTCAGCGCATTTTAAATGAAATTAATGTACTGTGGGTATGGTGGCAAAAAGGTAGCATATTAGTTATGCATCTTGGCATCTGAGACTTCTCATGTAAGGCATCATTCTGTCTAGAAGGCCTAAAAGAAGGGCTGTTTATGAAACATGTTATTTTTGCATGGTCTTCAGAAAGTGCTTTCTCTGCCCATCTTCATGTTTTGGGGGAAAAAAACCACAATATTAGTTAATTCCATCCTTTTATCCTGTCATTATATGGCAATAAATAATGACCATATTTGGCAAATAATGGCATCCTTTAATGTTCTAATTCATTACTGGCTTTGACACCAACAAATTTCTTTTTAATCAAGGTATCTGGAAATAGAACAGAAGGGCCAGAGATGGATTGGGCCATGTTTTTCTTGTATTACTTCACTGAGCTGAAAGGATTCACTTTGTCCGAAAAATAAAAATGTTGGCTTTAATGTATATTTTGCTTCTAAACTTCCAGGGGTAGGTTTTCTTGTTTGTACACTAGAAGCATCGGCTGAGGCCATCAGTTCAATCGCTTCACATCTTGCCGTAGAAAATTTCAATCTATAGGAAAATACTCAGTACTTGCCACATGGCAAAGCATACTGTGTGTCACACTGTGGGGGCCATGAAAACAAGGAAAGACTACATTCATTTCCTAAATGAATTTTGCTAACTAAAATTCCATGGGCCAGAGAATTCCCTGGATCCAAGGGGTTCAGCAGTGAATGAGACTCGGCCCATGCTCTGTCCTCGAAGAGCTTTCGATCTACTGTGTTACCAGATCACAAATAGTTTCATAGGGGTTAAAGAAAATCTTTTATACAACACAAAAATGTATCAGGACCCTTGAAATGAATACTCTCAGTCTAATACTTTTGTGTAGGGGTTGAAAACCAAAAAAATCTCTTAATGTATATTCAGCAGACATTCTGCGGGAAGTCTTGAGCATTCAAGGATGAGTGCGAGACAGTGTCTAACTTTAGGGTCGCATATTCCTGGGATGGAGAAAGATCAAAGGGAGACAGTCCTATAAACAGTAATCATGCTGGGGCACAGAACCTGAAGGAAACGGGGAGCTTGGAAAGCATCTTGCAAATGCTGTTCTTTTAGGCTGAGCAGCTTTCCCATCTGTCTTTACTCCCCTCTCCTACTCACTAGCTGATTCCTGTTCATCCTTTGAGGTTCAACTGGGCCATCACATCTGCGAGGAAGAATTGGTTGGTCATTCTGTCTGGTGTTCTCTCGGCACCCTGGTAACTTCAGTACCACAACTTTGTTATAGTGGTCTGTCTCCTTCCTGAGATATGAGCTCTTTTGGACCTTTGTATCCCTAGCACCACATGACAGGCCTAAGCTCATAGTAATAGCTCAGCTAAAATGTTTCATTGAATTGATAATTCATTAACAAATGAGTAGGACTCGAAGGATTAGTAGGACTTAATAAGAAGTCTTAGGAGAAGAGTCTTCCAAACCATAGAAAGAGGACAGGACAAGGCACAATATTGTGAAAAAGAATTCTGTTTGGGGGAAATGTATGGTTTAAAGTACTGTTTTTTTCTTTTTTTGGCAAATAAAGATAAAATGACAGGTGAGAGCTTGCTTTTGAAGGAAGGAATCGCAGCAGGAAAGTTTACTGTAGAATGATACCAATCATTCTTTATCACCACCAAAATGTATTGTTGTCAATGCAGTAGGTGTATAAAGACATACAACACTAATTCTGCCCAGTGTCTTGTTGAAGTGTTTTGTTGTCTGAAAGGATGTACAGTTGTCATCCGAAACTGTCTTTTGCTTTTAAAAGGTCACTGAGAAAAAAAAAGAGAGGGGCCTAGGGAAAGCAGCGGAACCTGGCAGAAGCTGCTGTTACATTATCCACATAATAATGCTTTACACCCATCTTGTTCTTCCTGCTCTGACATTACAGGAAGTAAAGCAATGAATGGCTCTGCAGCTAAACTACAGCAGTATTATTGTTGGCCAACAGGAGGTGCCACTGTGGCTGAAGCTCGAGTCTACAGGGATGCCCGCGGCCGGGCGAGCAGTGAGCCACACATCAAGCGACCAATGAATGCATTCATGGTTTGGGCGAAGGACGAGAGGAGGAAAATCCTTCAGGCCTTCCCCGACATGCACAACTCCAACATTAGTAAAATCTTAGGTGAGTGCAGTTGGCGTGGCTAATGCTGACCTTTTCCCCCCAGAGAGTTTCAAGAGTGGAAAGCAAGGGCAGGGCCACTGTGCTTGAGGGAAGTTTGATAAAGCCCCACTGTCTGCCCTTGTCATCACCCCTCCTTGCATCCTACAGTTCCACCCTTAGGGTTAGGGGCTATTGCATATACCAGGGAAGGTGCTTAAAAACTTATTTTGGAATCAAAACTATTGGCAGAGCAAGACTGAATAAAATCTGATTCCAGAGGCAAACTATAATAATGTGTTTATATTGTGAATTTAGCAACTCTTAAGAGGTCACTGCTCAACGGCCATCCTGGGGACAAGCTTTATCACCTTTCCTTATTTAGTCTTTTAAAATTTGTAAGTTGCAGGCTGGGGATTTAGCTCAGTGGTGCTGCACCTGCCTCACAAGCGCAAGGTCCTGAGTTCGATTCCCAGTACTGAAAAAAAAAATTTGTAAGTTGCAACACAGCCTTGCGAACACTCACTGCCCTCACAGTTTTCTGCTCTAGAATTCTTGGGTTCCTACGTGCCCCTGAAAGAAGAATTCATCGAGGACTAGGGGTAAACCCAAAAATGGTGTGAAATTAATGAAGTGCAAAATAGTGCCTCTAATGATAAGTTTAAAACTTGTAAAATAAAGCTACACTTACTTTAATGAGATATGACGAGTTCAAATTTCACAGCCTTGCATTGAACACAGACCACAGGCAGAAGCCCATTTTGTGGTAAATTGTCAGAGTGATTCTCCAGTTTCTCAGCGTTAAATTCAAGCCTTGTTCTATTAGCGTAAAGCTTGCCTTGCACAGATTATACAGTTTAGAATTATTGTGCTCGACATATTGAACATATTTTATCCAACATGCAACATGACAGTCAACATCTTTCCTCTTTAAAAAGAAAAAAAGCACAGAAGGCACTGTTCTATTTAAGCTGTCGTGATGTGACAAAGAGCTGTTTAAGAAGCTGAAAAACATTAGAGACTTAAACTGTGGTTTTAATTTTTTAAATGTTTTGTTCAAAAGCAATAAATATTTAACCTGAGTAAATATCAGTGATCTGGACACACACAAATACACATGTTTTGTCACTATGTAAATAATTTAACTTGATTCTGAGACATTTTTGAGGCAGTGACCTCTAAGAAAATTTAAAGCATACATAGAATCAAATAGTGGTGAAATGCTAAAATGCAGCTTTTTCCTTCTTTCTTTTTTTCATTTTGACTTTTGAGTTTTAAAATGGATACTAAATGTCATTATAATTAAGTGGAGTTTTATTTTTGGATTTTCAAAGATATGCACAGGGATTTTTTAAAAAATTAAATACCATTTAAACCAAGATGTTCCTAATGGACAGATTGTATTTGTTTCAAATTAAAAGACATTCTAAAAAAAAAATCAATGCTATTCTGGCCTTATAATTTGATATGTAACTTTGCTATTTTCACATTTGTTTCCTGCCAGTTTAGTAGCCACGTTAAGCATTCAGAAGGGCACAGACCCCCTCTGTTTGCCTTTTGGCAACCATGGAGAATCTATATTATTGGTGTGCAATCCATGAAAAAATTATTAGGAATATAGTAAGTATATTCATTAAAATGTAGCCTTTTAAGCCTGAGCATTTCAGGAGTACTGACAATCCTCTGTCACTTTAGGCTTTAAGCTGCTGGGAGCCAGCAGAGCACAGAGAAACCTATCTGCATAGCTATTCCACACAACTTTTGCACAACAATCAGGAAAGAGCAGGGATGGATGTGCTATTAAAGCAGACCGGGATATTGCTGGCTATGTAGAATATTTGTATAACTTTTCCATTTGTTTATGTATGAAAAATCTCCACCGAAGAATAGCTAACATCCAGTCTGCACAGCTGTTACCGCTTTATTCACCAGCGAGACACAAAAATGCAATTTGATACATGTAAAAAAAAACACATCCCTTCTTCGTCAAGTGTTTAGATCGTTCTTTATAAACAATATTAGAGAAGTGAATACTTTTCCTTCTTCCTGTGTAAACCATATTAAAGATTTTTGTACTTGTATTGGTACAGCTTTGAATGGGAGTTTATAGTACTTGAAAATGGTATATATAATTCTAACGGTACCTTCCGGTTCTAAAGTTATGACTTCTTAAGTAGAGTTCAGTTTTTTTTTTAATTACCCTGGGCCAGGGGAGATGGTGTGTGCAGTAGATTTTTTTATGTGTGGAAGGATATCAACATCTGCTGATACCTTATCAAAAGTCACCTTTGCTAAAGATGCTTGGACGGTGGAAGATGATTGAATTTCTGGAACCAGTAGAGCTTCTCCCGAGAATCCTGTCATTCTCATAAGTATGCTTAAAGTTTAGGCTTTGAACTCTTTTGAAAGGGAAAAGCAGACGAACAGGGAAACACCTTAGTGTAGGAGATGCTCTTTTTGTAGCAAAGATACATTTTGAAAGAAAAGGGGATCATCAGCCTTAAATTATTGAGAGAAATAAATAATACAACAACTGCATCGTATGCAGAATTATTTTTACTCTGTTGTCTAAAAGACTGTTGGGAGGTTTAGTGGATGTGATGGTAGAAGCTGGCTAGAGTCAGGGTGAATGAGGTGCTGGGGAGGTACATGTAGTTGTAAATCTAGTCGTATCTAGTTGCCTGAGATACATTGCCTTGATCACTTAGATACTAAGGCTATTTTTGTGTCTAGGATCTCGCTGGAAATCCATGTCGAACCAGGAGAAGCAACCTTATTATGAAGAGCAGGCCCGGCTAAGCAAGATCCACTTAGAGAAGTACCCGAACTATAAATACAAACCCCGGCCGAAACGCACCTGCATTGTTGATGGCAAAAAGCTCCGAATCGGGGAGTATAAGCAACTGATGCGGTCTCGGCGACAAGAAATGAGGCAGTTCTTTACTGTGGGGTATGTATTCCTGGACAGAGCCAACTGGGCTTTCCAGTCCCAGGAAAAAAAAAACCGCAGGTGGCTCCTGGCAGCATGTTTGGGAAAGAGATTGGAGAAGTGAGGAGGCTGTGACATGCTCGAAGGGGTTGGCTGTGGAATTGTCTGCAGTCGCCGCCGTGGGGTCGTGGCTCCTACTCTGCAGGACGAAGCCCAACAGCTCATTCCCAGCTGATTGCCTTTTCCACTGTCTTGCACGATAATCTAAGATACTCAGTGCCCACACACAGAGTTGCTGGTAGTTTATTTAGATAGACACACAGCAGGGGAAAACTGACTTTAAGAAATCCCCAGAAGCTCCCCAGCTTCTCTGGGTGGTGCTTCTGACTCTAATCACAATAGTCTGCTTTTGTTGTGGGATCTACCACAAGATAATTGGCCTTGACATTGGTTAGGAGACCTTATTGTTGGCATAAGATCCAGAACTCCTGTTGCAGTAAATTATTCTGTGGTGGAAACAGTAACAATGTGGATTTTCTTGCTTAAATCAGAAACTAGACATGTTTTTGATATCTTCAAGTCTGATTTCATGTCATTTTGTTTAAAAATTAGGTAATAGATTTCTGGTATAAATTTCGACTTGGCTGACTGGCTGTCTGCATTCAAAAGAGGCCCCTCCTAACCACAGTAGTCAGGATAAGTGGGGATGCAGATGCCTGTAGATTCCAACACACCCAGACCTAGCAGCACAGGGGGGTGGAAAGCAGCGGGCCATTGTGGAGGCACCAGCAGAAGCAGCTGGGATCGGAGGGGGAGACACTTGGGAAAGGCTAGCGAAAGAGAAGCAGAGTAAGCAAAAATGAAGCTACGATTGCTTTTAACACGAAGCAGAGCGGAGGAGCTGCGCCGTGCCAGGGAAGAAGAGCTTCACTGATGGGTAGAAAAAGAGACTCCCTAAAGAGGAAGTAAAAAGCTACTTATTATGCTTACAGATACTTATAAGATAACTCCGTGGAACAAAAAAGGTTTCAGAAGCATGTATTTAAAAGAAGAAAATTAACTCGAAATAGTAAATAGAATAAAAAAAAAAGCAGCAAACCAGTGAAAGTAGTTTGAGCCCTGGCATCTTAGGGAGGACATGAGTTTTGCAGTTTGACTACTGGGGTTAAGATACTGGTGTGAACACCTACTTGGCCAAGTTATTGAACTTCCATAAGCTTCTGTTTTCTCATGTGTGAAATGAAATGAATACTATACCTCCTATCTTGTATGATTGTTATGAAGATTCAATGAGGCAATGTTTCAAAAAATACTTTACATAGCGCTTAGTTCAAAATCCAAAAAGGTGAATTTCGGCATTAACATTTCTATTTAATATGTGTTTACTATCATAGTAAATAAGAATTATGAAATTTCATGTCACCTTAGATACATAGTAATGAATTTCTTGATACTATGGCTGAATCTTTTTAGGGATCAAGAGAGGCTTAAGCCATTTTATTATTTGAAGATCCCAATATGTTAATAAGCGAAGGCATACTAAAATAGGAATATCACATTCCTCTGTATTTAAGTGTATTCATTTCAAAAATACTTTTAGTACAAAAATACAATAATATAATTGGGTTATTCATGTGTCAATTAGAAGATTTATTAAAAATACCAATACAGAGTGCCCTTTTGGTAGTAACAATCAAAGGCTGGAATCATGATCTTGGCTTCCATCACCCACCCTAAACAACAAAGGGAATGTCTTCACTGCTTTCTCAAAATATACCCTCTTGCCAGGCGTGGTGGCACACGCCTGTAGTCCCAGCACTCGGGAGGCTGAGGCAGATTGCTGTGAGTTCGAGACCAGCCTGGGCTAAATAGTGATTTCAGTCTCAACTACATAGTGAGACCCTGTCTCAAACACACACACACACACACACACACACACACACACACACACCTTGTCGTGCATTCTGGCACAGTCATGAGTATAATTGGACCATTTGAGCAAGAGAACTTGGAGATAATTTTGGAGATAATTTGGTTTCTTGTTGTGGTATGTGGTACATGAAGGAACTTCAAATTCAGAGACTAGGGACGCTGTTCCTCATAGAGTAGAAGAGCCCATTATGGAAAGATCACTGTGTAGTGTGGAATGGTGCCATAGAAGTACAGGCAATGAGCAGAATGCCTTATTCTTTATTCTTCAATGTTGAGGACTTTCCTCTGCCCAGTTTTAATAATACTTGCGACATAAAGCTAGCTAGGTGTTATTTCCACTTGTGGATTTATATTTTCTTTAAGTAGTTATATTTGATAGATTATTAACTCTCTGAGGTTCATCTTTGGAAATTGATCTTCCTTGGATGTGAGGTTATGACAAGAGGAACAAGGAGAAACACAAACAAAAAATTCAAAGGTTACTATTGACTTCTTGATGGAATGAGAGTGAGATCAATTTTTATAGCTGATTTTGAAAGACATGCATAACTTTCAAGCCAGTAAAACTGCACATTACTCAACATTTTTGTGCATTTTACTGACTACACAACTGTAGCTGATGAGTTAGATGTTTTACTTAGCTGTTATGAAATGAATTTGTCAATAATATGGAGTAATGTACAGTTAGCTTGTAGCTTGGATTTAACCCCTTCAGTTTGCAGATTAAGTATCAGAATTCTGTAACAATCCTAGTAAGAGTACTATCAATATAGAAATTATATATTGGAATTCATGTAGCCACAATTATGTCTTTTCCTAAAGAATTACAGACAAATATATTTTCTTTTTTCAAAGATCATTCAGTAATTTCCCTGTGAACCAAAACAAAATTATTCTGGTATTTGAAAGTATTAAATTTAAAGCTATTTTAAGACAATAATGGTAGATTATTGAATACTTACTGTATGCTGTGTACTCTGCTGAGTGAGCTATATAGATTGTTGTAAATACATCCAATTTAGAAGATGGGCAACATCTTCCCCATTAGGGTTGGGGAAAAGAAGTGTTCAGAGATGTTAAGTAGTATGTCTAAGGTCACACAGCTAGTAAGTAAATGGCAGAACTGAGCACGAATGTGACACCATTATACAATCCTCTCATTTGGAGTCTACAAATGGCTTAGAAGCTGAAGAGTATAGTGGTTAAAGGTGTCAGTTCCAGAGCCAGACTGTTCTGGCTCAAACACTAGCTTTGCTCCTTCTTTCATATAGGAGCTAATACATATCAGTCTTTATTCCTCCAAAGCTTCCATTTTCCGTTGGGAAATTTATTTAAACTTGCTGCACCTTCATTTTCTTATATGTAGAGTGAGAATAACAATGACAATGACAATAGCACCACCAACAAAAGTCCTTTCTGAGGAATGAATAGCTTAATGTGCAAAGTGCTTAGAACGAGTGCCTGGCACATGTTAAGCCCCAAATCAAAGTCAATATTATTCTAGAAAAATAATGCTTTGTGCCAACTGTATATTTCTTATTATAAGAATTACTTTTCTAGGCTTTACGATATAAATGATTTGAACATTTGCCATTTTGATCTTCATCCCAAAGAGATTGAATCAAGCCTATAAGATACTTACAAATGTAATTGAATGACATAAACTAGCTATATTGTTTTCAGTGTTGTGCTCCTGAAAAGAAGCTGGATTATAAACTTCAATAAAGTCAGCAGATTGTCATTATTTCCATTCCTTCCAGCAATATCAGCTGCAGAGATGTGCAAACATACAGCCTATCTTCTCATGCAACAAACTGTGTTGCCTTCATTTATACAGCCTATAGGGTTTTAAGGGTTAGCAAACAATGGGACTTTCCCGACGTAAATATGCAGTCCTTTTGCAATTAACAAAGGTGAGTTTGGAAACCTTGCCGCAGTGCTGAGCTCTCTCAAGGCCAGCTGATACTCTTTACTTGTCCTGAGAGGAAGGGGCCTTGGCCATCTCTGTTCAGATTGGTTGCGTGCATACACTTTTACAAACATCTACAACTTTTCTTTTGATGTATACATTCATTATTTTCAAAACCTAATACCTGCCAGCTACTCCTATTTGTGAAATCTGCAGTGTTTGAATTTCGACTCTGAAATTGATCTGTAAAGGAAGGAAAAATGCTTTTTAGGAAAGTAATTCCTGATAGATAAAAAAAACTTGAGCCTGCTGTCTGGATTTTTCACTCTGTTCATTGATTAGCCAGTCAATTGGTAAGGGGCTATTTGAAACCAGCTGGGTAGTCAGAACTGTACTAATATAGTATGAGGCACTATTTCTGTACACATAAGCTTTCAGAAAATGTCTTATTTGAAGAAGCTAGACACGTATATGACTAAATTAGCAAATGATAGTTTGTTACACACACATGCATGCTCACATACATGGAACACACAATCTGTGCATATAATATATAATGAAATGCTAATCTTGATGTTATGAACAAGAGAAAGTAAAACTCAGAGGAAGACAGATTATTATATACTAGGACCCACCAACCATTTGGGTATTCTTTAAGGAGAAACTCGAGTTGTGAGCAGGTCAGGTCAACAGGAAGTAGATTTCTATTTTAGTATAAACAGAGCATGAATATCTTGGGTGTGTGGTGGTGGCGGGGAGGGTCGAATGTTCAATTTTAAAAGAGAGAGGCCAGCCTAGAAATTTTCCCTGGCAATAAAGAAAATGTAAGACAAGCAAAGTTCAGCAATGTTTTGGAAAGCCTTGAAAGCCAGGCTTCTTCAAGTATAAGAAGGTATACTCACTTAATGTTTCCTGTTTCTTCTTAGGCTGATAATGAGATCAGCATGACAGTGAGCTTATGATTTTGCATCCACAGAATCAGTTTAACCTCAGAGAGGCCTCAGACATTGTGTATTTCAAGTAGCCGGCCACTGCCAGAGTCCTCTGTGTTCTTCTTCGGCCCTCTAGGGCTGGCACACTCCCCAACTCTTATGGGAGGTGGTTCCTTTGTGGAACATGTCTAATGCCAGAAAGTCATTTACTCTTCACTGAGTCATAAGTCCGCCTCTTTTTTACTTTGTAGGCTAGTTTTTGTCCTCTTCTTTAGTCTCTCCCAGAACAAATCTTTCCCTTATTTATGAGGGCGATCATTCAAGCCTCTAGAGACAATTGTTATATTCATACCCTTCTCCACCACCTTCCTCCCACACACCCACTCTCTCTATATCTATCCACCTCTAAAATGGGTGACACAGGTTTTCCCTCTCATTCTCTCATTCCATGTATCCAAGGGGTACTCACTGAGTGCCTCCTGCGTTGCAGGCATAGTGAAGCTTCTGGAGCTAGTGATGGCAGTAAAAATTCCTGCCCTCCTAAAGTTTACATTCTAGTGATAGAAGTTAGGCAAATAGTCAATAAACAAATAAATGAATATAAACCAGTGATAAATGCCTTAGAACAAAGTAGAGAAAGAGGCAGAAGGTTTTAGAGGATGGTGCATAATAATTTTAAATACAGTAGCCACAGAAAACCCTACTTTAATTGTTTGAAAAAAAAATCCAAGTAGGTGAGGGAGCAAGCTGTGCGGATACCTGAGAGAAGTGGGCAGAACAAACAGCAGATTGTGCCTGTCTTATTCAAGGAGAAAGCAGAGGCCATGGTGACAGAAAAAAAGGAGGATGAGAAGATGGGAGGATTAATAGATGTTAGAGAGTTACAGGGAGCCAAACTGTGAAAAGACTTGTAGGCTGTTGTGAAGGCTTTGAATTTGTTCCTGAGTGACATGGAAAAACATTGAGGCTTTCTTTATAAGCAGACATGTACTGTACTATGACCCAGGTTTTGAGAGCTTTGCTCTGTCCACTGTATGAGACTTGCCTGAAGGGAGAGTGGCCTGCAACTCTAATTAACTATGGGCCAGGTATGGAGGGGTGGAGGTGGTAGGAAGTAGATAGATATTGGATATATCCCTGAGAGGCAACCAATAGGATTAGTTGACAAATTGGGTATTGGATTTAAAGGAAATGTGATTGCAAAAGATTGGCTTGAGAAATCGGGATGGTCATGGCAAGAATAGCTATGTGGGAGAATAGTCACAAGTTCAGTTTTGCACCTAGATGTTAGAGGTGGTATCTGACATAAAATAGTTGTATATAGGGGCTGGGGATTTAGCAAAGTGGTTCTGGCACCTGCTTTGCAAGTGCGAGGAACTGAGTTCAATCCCTGGTACAAAAAAAAAAAAAAAAGTTGTATGTTTGAACCTGGATTCCAGGTACATACTAGAAATATAAATTTGGGAGTTGTCAGCACATAGATAATATTTAAAGCCATAGAACTGGACAAAATCAACAAGGGAATAAATTTAGACAGAAGAGAAGATGTGCATGGACTGGGCCTTTGGGTACTTAAGTACTTAGATTTCAGAAGGAAACAGCAAAGGGAATTGGAGGAACAGGTAATGAGACAGCAAGAAGTTGGAGGGTATAATGTTTTATAAGAGAAGGAAATAAAATGTTTCAGCAAGGAGAAAAATGATCAAAATGGCAGAGGTCAAGTAAGATGAGGACCAAGAACTGACTTTGGGACTTAACAGAAAGGAGATCAGGGTCGGGGATTTAGCTCAGTGGTTCCGCCACTGCCTTGCGAGTGCAAGGACTCAAGTTCAATCCCTCCCCAAAAACCAGTTCTTAACACATTACACATTTGGGGCCAGGGATTTAGCTCAGTGGTTCTGCTGCCTGCCTCACCAGCTCAAGTTCCCGAGTTCGATTTAAAATCAGACAAACAAGGGGTAGGTAGGTAGCGGTTGGAAATGATAAGGCCAGACGTGTGCAAGAGTGTCAGCAACTAAGATGGAGATGGGGTCAGAGGATCACAGAGCACAGGGAGGTCAAGGAACTGAGATATGTAGCAAGATGGTAGGACGAGCATTTCATGAATAGTGAATTCACCCAGAAGGATGGCAGAGGTGACACTTGTGAAGGCAACAATGAGCCGAGAGCTGACATCATTAAGCAACCAGGAAGAATGCCCAGGTACTGCGAAGTTAACGAAGTTAACGAAGTTAACGGTGCTAGTGGGTGGCACAGTCTAGCGACATGACATTCAAAGGTGAGGTTTCTTAGGCTGGAGCAATAAAAAGTAGCTTGAAAGAGCAGCCAGAGGCTAAAAAGGAACCGCCCCCAGTTCCATTGTTACTGTGAGAAGTGTAAAGCGCACAGCCAACTCTTAAGAGGCGGGCAGTGGAGCAGTGTCCTAAAGAGAGGGCCAGGCCTCAGTTGGAGCAAGAAGATGTGGCATGGGGCCCTGAAGTCTGGGTTCCAGAGGCACATGGACGATTTCAGGAGCTGGAGAAGGCGGGAGTTAGGGTTAGAAAGACATCTTGCAGGGCCAAATGTTAGTCTTCCAGGATTTTTTCTCTTGAGTCATTGTTCAGAAGACATAACACTTTCCCAATTTGGTGCTCTGGGCCAGAGAGAAGCCTCTGTAGGTCACGCAGGACCCAGAATATTGTCCTACAGTCTGTTGTAGCCACTGACTCCAAATGGCTCCTATGAGGCAGTGTTCACAGTCAGTCCAGCCCATCACTTTGCCGTCTCCTTGGTGTCCTCCAAGACCCAGAGGATGCCTGCTGTCTCTGAAGTGTACAGCAACTCACCACTGGGGAAAAGGAAAGGGGAAGAGCACTGCTTCCTATACTGTATGTCTAATGCTTTACATGTATGTTCTTACCTGATCTGCTCGACAGCCTGTCAAGTAAATGTGATTGTTCTAAATTCTGAGGCTTAGGTTAGGAGGGAGGATGCTGGTGATGATAATTAGCCTGCCCAGTGCCACATAACCACTAACTGGTGGAACTGGGATTGAAACCCAAGTCTGACTCTGGACCCTGCCATATCTTCCCTGTGTCACATAAACTTCTTCCTGGAAAAGCTCTTCCCTTCCCGAGACAAAGACCACTTGTTACAGGAACAACTCTAGCACTCACATGCAACCCGAAAGAGTTGTTGGTGACTGTGGTACTCTGCAGAGCTGCACTGCCATCATTTTCTCCACATGGGGAGAAAGAAGCCTCTGGGATGGGACCATTGCCATTTCAGACTTCAGATGTGACTGAGGGGCTTAAAACAGACATTTCTTTCCACCGCCAGAGTACAGGGTTGTTTTGACTTTTTAATCATACGTACTTCACTCCAGAAAGTAAGAGTACAGATGCTTTATTTGATTGTTTCTTTTTTGCCTTTCATTACCAACTTAGTGTCCAAAAAATTTTAAATGTGTAAAGCCCAGCTTAGAAGATTTTGATTCTGATTTAAATTATTATGTTTTTTCTTTCCTGATGGATTAAGCTGGCCTTTCTCACCCCAATCTTGATATCTGCCTATGGAACTTGTGTAGCCTTGCACAAACAACTTAAACTCCCTGAACCTTAATTGATTACTTCATCTGTAAAACTAGGGAGATGATACCCTTAGGCTTATTAGAGGATAAAATAAGATAAAGTGAAAGCACCTGAGTCTTAAGTACAGCACATAGTAAGAGCTCAATTTAATTTACTTAATAGACATGTAAATATAGAATTTTAATTTAAAAATGCCTCAAAAACAAGCATTTATTCTTGTGAAAAGAAATGCTCTTTATGAAAGGAAAATGTACCATTTGATAGTTTGGGTTGGACTGCAGAGTTTACGTTAGCTTGCCAAAGTGGGAAATCTGTAAAATGGGTTGAAGGTGCAGTAAAAGTAACAATTTCGTAAAAGCTTTTACAATTACTTTTGTAATATGATAAAGTAAAAATATTTATATTGCAATTATGAAAGCTCAGTTGTAAATTTAATGACACACTCACTACCTTAAGCAAGTTAGCATGAAATTTAATTTGTGTTAATTTACTCAAAGCTTAGGAAACAAGAAGTATTCTAACTGTTGTTAGAATTTGATTTGATGAGAGGGAAACCAGTCTTCTCTAAGATATTCGTTTACATAGATTTAGATTCCTCTGCCATCTAGCTGGTCACTTTAGACAGTCAAACTAAATACAAGAGGCACAGAAACTATATCACTTTCAGGTGCTTAGCGTTGCCTGCATGCTGATGGACCTTTGAGATATAGCAGACTTAGTAGGTCTGTATATTGAATAGAGACAATGGAAAGAATGATAGAATTCAAATCAGGTGACAAGATAGCTTCAGAATCTGGCTTTACTTGTATTGAGTTCAGAGCCTGAAGTGAAACCTTACATTCGTCATCTGAAAAAAAAATTATACTTATACATAATGTAAATATATGTGGAACCTCATTCAGTTAGCATCGCCCCCTATAGTTATTATTCACACTGAAGGACATATGTAGGGATATTATCTAAAGATATTTCCCCTCTGTTTCATTCTGTTTTGAATCCATACAGGCAACAGCCTCAGATTCCAATCACCACAGGAACAGGTGTTGTGTATCCCGGTGCTATTACTATGGCAACTACCACACCGTCACCTCAGATGACATCTGACTGCTCTAGCACCTCTGCCAGCCCGGAGCCCAGCCTGCCCGTCATCCAGAGCACTTACGGAATGAAGACGGACGGTGGAAGCCTCGCGGGAACCGAAATGATGAACGGAGAGGACGAAATGGAAATGTACGACGACTATGAAGACGACCCCAAATCAGACTATAGCAGTGAAAACGAAGCCCCGGAGGCTGTCAGTGCCAACTGAGGAGTTTTGTTTGCTGAGTTAAAGTACTCTGACATTTCACCCCCCTCCCCAACAAAAAGTTCTTAAAGAGCCCGCATGCATTTGTGGCTCCACGATCACATCAGCAGAATGGTCTTAATTGTTTCCTAAAGTGTGAGACAGATTAAGTTTTCCCTGATTTTTCATGAACTTGAGTTTTTTTGTCGTTATTATTGTTGTTGTTTTTTAATTTAGGTGAAGACATATTAAATATGAGACACCAGGACTTGAAAACTGATCTCAACCCATAGCTGTCGTACAAGTCTTATATTTTTGTCTTACTTGTTTTTTTTTCTTTTGGATGTTGATAAAGGTTTAAGTTACTGTTTTAGATGGGGTTAAACATTCTCACTCAGGTATGCTGTGCCGGCCTACAGGTTGTGAATGTGTTTTTATTCTGAATTACTTTAGAAAACAACTGAGGATTTCGCGTTGTGAAACAGGACAAGTCCACGGCGTGTGCAGCTGCATGTACAGCATATTAAAAAGGCCTCGGGATTCCATTTTTTTTTCCACATGTAAAGTTAAACTTTGAATGTGCCAAACTTTTTCATAACTTTTGAATCTTAATATTTTGAAAGTCTTAAAGGAGACACTGCAAAGTCTTAGACAATCTTTGGCATCTTAAAATAAAATAGCAAACCACACTTTTTTTTTTTTCCCAGAAAATGCTAAAGTACTCAGGAATCTGGAGACAAGATATTGTAAGGAATGAACAAGGTTGCCACAGTGCATGCACCCAATTGTGTTTGCCTCTCAGTGTGCCATCGGTGACGTGGTAGACACCCCACACCAGAGCCGTCCCCACACGTGGTCTTCTCTTCCTGAGACCGCCCCTCACTACACCCTTTATCCCTTTGCCTTTAACCCTGACATTCAGTCTTAACACATTTTCTCTTAAATAATTTATTCATTCCAGAATGTCAAGGGTCCACTTACTATTTATTTAAAAACAAATTGTTGGTGGCATTAATTTAATAATTCTTGTTTTTCACCCTCCTTCCCTCAAGAACTTTTCACCCCTTTTTCACCTCCTTCTCTGGCTAGATACAAAAGATGTACATAGTGATTTTATGTCCCCAGAGCATCTGGAAGCATTTCTGAAAGGAGATATATTAAATACCTGTATTAATGTTTTGTTTTTTTTAAGATGAGTATATATCTGGTCGCAGGGCTGTGCACTTGGGTCTACAGGTATGCCCTGAGGTTCACTATGACCTCAAGTCTTTTGCCAGAATTTCTCCCTCAATCCAGTTTGATCAGCATCAGGGGCATTTCCCCTGAATTCCATTCAGCAGCAGAGGCCAACAGTGGTTGACTGCCAGGCAGGATAGTTGTGTAGCCAAGACAGACGCCCAGGGCTTGTGGGCCACATAGTAGCCAACAGGGAAACTGTCATGGGCTGGCACCTTGACGTTGCGCTGCCCTGTCCCAGCTGGTGGGTCCTGGGAATTCTTTGCAAAATCCCCAGGTAGAAGAAGCCACATGACAGCCTCAAAGCCAAGATGGAGGCAAACAGTCATGATACATCCAGAGACTAAGCGAGAACCGTAGGGAAGGAAAGGGGGGGGCACATTCCCTATACGGCATGTTCCTACTGTTAACCCTGGGCAAAGGACAGCTCCTGGGGTAGCATACCAGCTCTTTCAGCTGGCTCCCTGTGTCTGTGGCTGTGTAGCAGACAAGCCTACATACATGTAAACGAGATGAATGGCAGTTTTGACTCAAGGAGTGCTCCGGAGACGTGCTGCTGGGCTGGGAGGCAGTGAGGTTCCATTTCCCATCTCCTAACTACAGGGAGCTCTAGGGTGCCATTGTAATCTTCCTGAACCCAGGACTGATTGCCTGGGGGAAGCCTCACTCACCCAGAGTGATTCAGTGGAGAGTGTCAGGTAATGGGACAGTTCGCCTCATGGGACAACCCAGAACCTGATCACCAGAACATAGGAACGGCCCCATCAGATTTCTTGAGCCATTTTGTCACTTCGAAGAACATTGTATACCTTCATATTTACTTAAAGAGTGCTCCAGGCCATGCCTAAATAGCAATAAGTAGGTCTAGCCAAAATGTCACCAGCTGTGTCATTAGCTGGGAGTGCTCTCTATAAGCTGTTCAAGGTACTGATAGGAATGTTTTGTTCTTTATATTGGTTGGGGATTGGAAGTTTGTTCTTGTACATTTAATTCAAGTGAGGAGGAGGTTATTCTTCTCAAAAAAAATGAGTATTTATTGAGTCTTGCTGATTTCTTTGAATATGTACCTCTCCTCCTCAGTTCAGTCTCATGTTTTTTCTCTTTCTCTTTGGCTTTTGCTCTCTCACTGCTTCTTATTTTGTTGCATAGGTAAAGTGTTGTATGGCTAGCATTGTATTGTATGTAATTAATTTTGCACAAAGGCAAACATTTAGCATAGTAGGTTAATTTTGTTTGTTTTTATGACCATGCCAAAATAATATTCTGGGCTGTTGGAGAACAAAGGACTGTTCTTTAGGACTGAAACTTGATTTTGCTTGTAGTAAGAAGAAGAAAAAAAAAACACACTCACAGATGTTGTTTCGTAAGTGTTATAAGCACTGGATATAAATGGTATTTTTTATCACTTCTGACTAATGTGAAACTGTTGTACGAAAACTACACGAACAAAAGTCATCTGTTTCGACTCGTGTGGGCTTGCCTCACAGTTGCCGGATTTGAGTCATTTTTATGTCTTGTTATTTCATTTATTTATGCAAAATACATGTGTGTATGAACACTTTGTTTTAGCTCCAGCTCTGCGTCAGTACTGGGGTTTAGTAACTCGTAGCCATGTTCTTAAAAATGAATGGCTATGCAGGAACGATCTGATTGTAAATGCCTCTTTCATTGGCTCAGATAGTAATGCTGTATTTGAATCTAAATTTTGTGCATACTCAGTTTATTTTATTTATTAGCCAAGTTTGGCTCTAAATATCCATGGAAATTAAGGATGACAATCATAGGGATCACTTCATTTTGTTTTCAATGGGGCTTAAACAAAGTTTTTATGACTTTTTCCATCTCATTTTAGATTTTTCTAATTGTGTAAATATAACATAGAAATAGAATTTATTTTTGGTTCACAAATAGTGAGGTATAAGTTATGTATTTCCTTTTTGTTTTCTATCCGTATGTGTTGGTCCAAACTAAAAGTTGACAAGTCACTGCACTTGCTGGGGACAGTGAATCATCAGCTACAATGAGAGCAGCACTTGCCTGCAGCCGGGACAGGAAGCTCCTTTCTTTGGGCTCTCAAGCAGCATAGAACCCACTGTACACAGACCCAGACTTTTCCCTTTTTCTCTTCTAGAAAGCTGAGGAGTTTAACATAGTAAATTTCCAGTACAGCTGAGAGAGTCAGTTTGTTTTGAGAATTCACATAGATCTTCTAAGATGGTTCTGTGACCATTTAATGGCAGGAAGCATGAATGCCATTTTAAAGGCAAACATCTGCCTCTGAGATCAGCCATTAATAAAAGTCCCACTGTGCCAGTTACAATAAAGTGTTAAGTAACCTTGCTTTAGCCCTCTCTTTTTTCATAGTATCTTCAAATCAGAGATAAAAATCTCCATTTCATTCAAGAATTTACAGGAGCAGGGTTTTCTTTGTCACTTGGAATGGGGACATTGGTAGACAATCCTCTCCTCAAAAAGAAAAAAAAAGGAAAAATATGGGCCTTATGGAATAGAAAAGAGAAGGAAGGAAGGGGAGAAGGGGAAGAGACAGGAAAGGTTCATCTGCGGACACTGGCGTCGGGGCCGGCAGTTTCTGCGTTTCACTGGCTGATTGCAGGTGGTGTCCTTTGCAAGGCGGTGGGGAAGCTTTGTTGTTTTCCTGAGTACCAGCTCAGCCTTTCAGGAGCACACCAGCTTGCTTCATACGGTATCCGATACTCTCCAGCCTTGTCCTCAGGCCTGATTTGATGTGCCAGGGTCCTGACACTGACACCCGAGCCAAGTTCTAAATTCAGGTGTGGGCTCACAGTGGTACTGAGCTTGTCAAATTCTGGCCTCTCCTGGACGTTAGCCCTGCAGGACCCAGGGGTGTTTGAAAGGGTATGATCACCCTAGGCCTGAAATTCAAGGCTGCTTTCTTTGCCCTGTAAAGCTAGGCTGCTCGAAGCACGCCCTCCTGAGCCACAGCACAGGCATAAGCTGAAAGCAGGGATTGTCTGGGGGAAGTCCATCTCCCCTCAGTAGGAAGGCAGCCTGGTCATCCGAACAACACAGCTGAAGCTGCTGCTTTCCATCTGCTCATTTTCTAAAGAATTGACCTCTACCCACTCATTAGGGAAAGGAAAAAGTATCACTTTGTAGTTTTAAGCCACGAGAGAAGTCCTGTGCCAAGTGCCAACAACTGCAAAGAAATGCAGCTAGGGGATTGTATTGAAATTATTACTGGGTCTTCCATTTCAACAGGAAAGTGGCAAAAATGGTGGCAGTAGCCTTGCCTGATGATGTGAACATTTGTCCAAGGACTGAGTTGGCACTTAAGCTCACTTCTCGAAATATAGTAATATCACATGACCTCATTTGTCCTTTTACAAAGCACTTGCATCATTTCCTTAAGTCACCTGCCCCTGGCATGTTTTATTCCTCAGTAAACAACGTCTGTCTGTTACTCCTGCCGATCATGCTCAGTTTCTGCTGCCACAGACTATCGAACGTGCCCCTGTACTTATAACATTGAAACTATTGATATGCAGACACGTTTCCTTTTCCTCCCCATCCCGCCTTGTTCTTTGGGGACATATTGCTTTCTGAAAGCTTGTGAACAAGAATTTGGAATGCTGGCACCTTTCGGGCAGAGGTCGGGGAAGGTGGGGTAGGGACGAAAGATAGTGCTCCCTGCTACTCCAAGTTCTTGGCGTTAGGAACGCTTGAAGGCGACGCAGTGACCTATCTTGCTCAGCAGTTTCTTATTCCTGAAGAACCGCAGCATAAAGTGAGGCCTCAGTGCTGGTGCTCTTGGAGTACGGGGAATGTGCAAATATTTAACTGTTTTGTATGCTGCGCATTGCAGGTCTGCCCATGTGCATTCTCCGTCTGTCTTCCTTCGTCATATGTGTTTTTGCTTTTCTGAAAGTGCAGTCTATTGTACCCTTCTCCAGCTTGTAGCAAATTAGAATGCTTAGCATTTATGTTCATTCATTATTGTATTTGCCATGTAAAATTTTTATTATCTTAGACAAGCTTCTAAGCTGTTACTACATAACTTATCTTACTGTAACTCTTTTATTTCCCCGACATTGTAATTTGTTTGTGATGTATATTGTGAGATTGTATTCTATGTTAATTTAATCAGCACAATTCACTGACATGCTGGACTGACATGCTGGCTGCTGTTTCGAAGTGTAAAGTTTGTGTAGGGCTGTTGGGACAACTACAACCCCGTTGTCAAGGTACTGTGCTTTGGTTCCTATAGCAACACTGTGGGTGTGGCCCTTGAGATTCTAGGGACATTTAAGACACCCTCCAGCAAATTTTAACTGCAGATTTTCTTTGTAGAAATTCTATGTATAAAGCAGGTACCTACTTGGCCCATGGCTGGTAACTATTTGGGCAATTAGAAAAAAAAAAAAAACCATAAGAACTAGTGTCTATTGCTGCTTTGAATATGTTTGAAAGTCTGAAAATGTAAATAGTTTATCAAAAAAATCTTGTACAGTCCAGTGTAAAGTTTTTAAATGACCTTAAGGGTTGCCATCACTCTTTTCTCACACTCTCCTCTTGGTAATGAAAAAAAAAAAGTTTGCTAAGGATTAAAGAAATGGAAAAAACAGAGGGGATCACTTCCAATTTAAAGGGGTGGATCATCGTTCTTAGCTTCGTTGCATACACAGATCTCTTGGATTTTGTTGTGCAGTATTGACGTGAGATAAAACTCAGCATCGAATAATCTTTCAGTGGTGTTTTTCCAAGTCTTCCCCTCCTCTGCCTCATAATGAAGGGAAAAGACAAAATCGAGAGACGCGCTGTCTTTGTCTATCCTGGTGTATGTTGGCACCTTAGCTACTTTTTTTTTTTTTCCTTTTTTGCACAAGGTGCTTTCCTGATATGTTAGACATACCATCCTTGGGTAATAATGTATACGCCATGATGGGCGCAGGCCCGCAGGGGAGTGTCTATAAGAACTGCCTATTTATGCTCATTTACCTCAAGACTGTCCTCTCTACCCTAATCTAGTTGTCATCACTCCATCTTTTGTACTGCTGTTGACACTTACCAATTAAAGATAAATTTTGTTTTATGACCTCTGTGTTCAGCCTCGTCTGTGCCCTGCAAATTCTTCCCTCATGGAGCCCAGCAAGCCTGGGTTTGCCACTGCCGGCCGCGGGAGCCCATGGAACTCCCGGCTCCCCACCACGGCTCCTGCCTGCTGGAGCCCAAACCCTGTAGTCTGGGAAGACTTGCCTGCTTTCTTCATTGTGGAGCAAACGCTGCGGCAGCAGGAAATGCTTGTGGATTTAGATGTCAGAAACAGGAGCCAAGGTGGATTTTTGTCAAGAGAAGATGAGAGAGAATGTCACTGCCTATTTGCCTGACTTCTTCATGAGAGCAAAACAGTTTACAGAAGTGCAGAGCATTTCTGGCGGGGATTCCTCCTGTCACCTGACATGGACTTCTGCAGCCATGGATGACAAGTTGCACCTGGAGTAAAACTCCAAGGACTTTGCTTCTAAGGTGTTCCCGGAGCCACTTCCTGTGCTTTAGCGTCTGAGGATGGGGGTGGGGCCGTGGGCAGAAGAAAGCAGGGCCCTTAAAAGAGTCCTGCAGGACCAGCCACACCAGTACTGCAGATGCCCTATTAGCAGTCAGTCCCCACTTGCAGACTGACACAGAACTTTTGGGGAGGGGGCTGGTATGGTAGCTTCTTCTTTTGGTATTTCTTGTGAAACAAGGCCTCATTAGAGAAAAACCAAGGATTTCCAGGACTTCATCTTAGGCAAATTGTAAATTTGACACAAGAGGCTCTAATATGGAGAACTCAAGACCCTCCCTTCCTGCTCCAGATGGGCATAGAGCATTAGAAACAGAACTAAGTGTGGACTTTGGAGTCACTGGCCTGGTTCTCACTGACCAGCAATGTGACCTTCCCAAAGCAATTCCTCTGTACCAGACTGCGCCTCTCTGTAAGATGGGACAGACAGTAAGCCCTGCCTGTTGGGGTGTTGGGGGATGACAAGCAATGGCAGGTATAAAACAGGTAGCAGCAGGCCTACTCATCATTTTGCCTGGAATGAATCTGTCCCCTCTCTGGGACATTTCCACTTGCCTTTTGAATGCCACACAAATGTCACCACATTCTGAGGCCTTCCCCAGCCCATAAGTTTCCAGCTCTCCCCCAGGGCTCCCAGTTTCTTGGAAAGAACCTCTGTGGTCAGGTTTTCCAAATTAGAATGATTTGTTTCTGTTTGTCTTTCTGTTAGATTGGCAACTACTGCAAGAAAGGGCTGTGCCTCACTCCTCCTGGCTCTCAGCGCAGTGCCTGGCTCATAATAAGTGCTCAGCATTGGTTTGTGGATATTTATCAACAGTGGTGCATTGGACTCCCCAAGTGGTACAGATGCCTGTGAGTATCGGGGACATAGGTGGTGGGGATGAGGCGGCCTGCGGGGTAGCTTGGTGTTACTTCCTCTGGAGAGGGACATCTCTATTCACACGGGGGGAGCCATTTCAAGTTGCTGTGAAAGGGATGAGGGCACCAAGAATCTGCTCTTAGGAGGCCTCACATGCTGGATACCAGCAACTCTGGGCCTAGAGTCCCTCTTCCCTCCTTCCTCCTAGGCATCCTGGCTAGAATATGGAATGGACAGACCCAAAACAGAAAGCTTCTCTGGATTTGCTTTATCCTTTTCTTGACATCTCAGGTACCCAAGATTATGCTTCACTCTGCTCAGAGACAAGGAGGAGTTGCTGTCACGGAAACGGAGGAAAGCCAGCTGCCTCTGCTGTGCAGTGAAGGGATGGAGGGCCTAGGACGCTGCATGGTGAACAGCGATTCACTCAGAATCCTGTCCTTCCTTCTGGGTAAAGACACAGTCCAGGTAATGACCTTTCCCTCCATAAGGATGCTCTAGAGCCTTGCTTGTTCAAACTGTGATCTGCAAGTCAATGTCTTCGGAAACCCCTTAAAGCACTACATTGACCACGTGAGTGAGTATTGAGCCTCATGACATGACTCTGGCCACCTCTCTACCTCCTCTTAGCATGGTGTGGAATGAGTAGGTGAAGGATCATTGTCCTCATTTGAACTGTGAAGGCCCAGAGATAGGACATGGGCCAATCAAAGTCACACAGATATTAACTGCCACTAGCAGGATGCACACTTATGTCTTCTAATTCCAAAAGCAGAATCAATGGTGCTGCATATAGCTCCACAACAGTCCTTGAAAATTACCCACCACTAGGGCAGCCATGTATCTGCACCTCCATTGTCACTAGCTGTCCTGGGCTATGTCACTGTGGGACCCTGGGGCATCTGGGGCAGTGGCTTCTGACGGCTAGAGTACTGCCGTTCCTTGCTCAGGTTTTGCTCGGGACCTATTCCTGATGAATGACCCAGAGAGACCCGGGCCAACAGAATTCAGAGGTGTCTCTGAAGGTGGCCACTTAGCCATGTTGTCCTTTTTGGCTCTAATCTGAATGGTCATTGAGTAGATCAGTGAGGAGATATGTGGGTTCCAGGGCCCATTCTTGTGTCTGGGAGTGGGAGACCCATAAAGGGATGGACCACAGAGGGTATCTGATCTAATGTCACCCTGGCATGAGGGCTAGGATCCCACGAAGACTGTTCATCCACTTGGTTTTATAGACTCCTCTGCTGACTCCCCTCCGACACTAAGGATATCAAGGTCAGTGTCTGCCTTCTCTCTGAGCCTTTTGTCACTCATTCTCCCACTTCCAGAAGGACCTTCCTTTCACAGACTTAGACAGGGTGTGCACGACACAGACAAATCCCGCACTGGTCCTGCCTTGCTTTCCTAGTCCTGCATCTCAAAAGCTCTGTGGTCATCTGCACAGCATACTCTGAAGTCTCCTGTGACTGGATGTCCCTCTCTTGTCTACCACCATCGTAAGAAAGCCCAGCCTAGACATCACTTCCTGTGGGAAGACTTCCCTCCATACACTTCTGGTGGAAATGCAAACTGTACCAAACAGTCTGATTCCTTGTGCCACAGGTGTTGTGCTGAATTAATTGAGTCTCGTGTCACATCCACATCCTTATTCAGCAATCCTGGCTCATAGAAGGTGCTCAACAAGTATATTTTTCAAAAATCGCAAACTGAAAGAATGCACACTTTCTCTTTGAATTCTTTGAATTCCAGATACTCTGGATTCTGCCGCTGTCCTTTGGTCTGATCTTTTAATCCCAAGGCCCCTTTAGATACGCCAGACTATTCATCTGGAACTAGTTCTCCCACCTTTTTAGGCCTTTAGTTAACTCATAGCCCCTGTCTAGTTGGCCTCTTCCCTCCTTCTGTCATCACCATCCTTTCTTTAAAGTCCATCTGCAAGAACCACTACAAAATAATCTAAGGTGTAGCAAAAAAAAAAAAAAAAAAAAAAAAAAAAAAAAAAAA
>NW_022900928.1:14007837-14019140 GCF_012274545.1 Fukomys damarensis
GTCAAAAAAAACAAAAAAAAAAAAAAAAAGAGAAAAAAAAAAAAAAAAAAAAAAAAAAAAAAAAAAGAACATTTTATTTGACCATTAACAATGTTCTGAACATTAGGCATTGTTATCTGTGTTTTACTAAAGATGAAACTGAAACTCACAGAAGTCAAGCTCCTTGCTCAGGGTCACCCAGCTGGTCAGAATGGGACCTTTTGCTTAGGCAGGCTGCACTCAGACTTATACAGCTCAGAATGACACTTTCTCTCCATCCAGCTCAGCGTTTCCCCATGGATACCTAAGAAACATTTTTTAGATATTTTACCCACATGTCTTCTAGATTTCCCATGACATTTCAATACCATAGATTTCCTATATATCTGCTCATGTACCCTACATAGATCTGTGCTTAATCATTGAAAAGGCCAGATTTCTCATTGCCTAAGAGCTAATTTTGGTCCTTTGTGGTGATGACATCATTTGTTGAGAGTGTGTGATCCACATCAAGTCCTTTTGGGGCTCTGATCTTCACTCTAGAGTTGGTAACTGGTTCCCCCAACTGTGAGTTCTGTGCTCCGAGTACTGTGGCAAAATGACAAGCTTTCCAAAAGCAATCATGTATTATCCAGGGCACAAACTCTGTGGGTTCACAAGTTCAAACAGGGTACAGCTGGAGCTTCTCCCCCTCTGCTCCACGATGCCTGGGATCTTCCTCAGACTGTAGCTGGAATACACCAGAGGCTCATTTCTGTCATGTGTGGCAGTTGACAGCAGCTGATGACTGGGACCTTGTTGTGGCTGTTTCCTAGAACACCTCAATGTGGCCAGGGCCACCTTAAAACACACTGGGTGAGTAGCCTGGGAGAGAGAGAAAGGGCTTGGTCATATCCTCTTTAATAGCCTGGCCTGGAAGGCATGAGCGCCTCTTCCATGGCACACTTTTCATTGACACAGACTCCATGTCCAACTGAAGGGAAGAGGAAGCCAGTTCCACCCCTTGATTGGAGAGAGATCATGTTCTGAATAACATAAGGGGCTGGCTCTGCTGCAGTGGCCATGCTTATACAACACTCTCTGCAGCATTGTGGTGTCTGTTTATGATGATCCTGGAGCCACCCCAACTCCACCCTCCATCTGCACTGGGCCCTGCCTGGGCCAGTGTTGGTATATGTAGGTAGTATTTATCTGCATGTTCTAACCTGAGAAGCCCTGGTCCATTCTTGCCAACACTGTGCATGTTACCAGGTTCCAGAGGTCCCTGGATAGGCCATCTGTTATAAGAAGCTCGTGGGTACAATAGGGTGCTGAGGGACACATAGTGAGTGAGTGACTTCGATCACAGGCATGGCCTGGGTGAAAAGTTTGTTTTTATTTTCTCTCCCCAGAAGCAGTCCAGCAACTTCTGGAAATGTTCAACCCATTCAACTCCAGTATGCATATGGGCAGATAATACATCAACGGAGTCAGCCGGGATATTTGCAGTAGAATTTCACCAATATTTACTTCTATAGAGAAGCCTGTCAGAGAAACTAATTGTGCCACTAATCAGGAAAATACTGGTCTGCCCCTCCTCTTTGGCAATGTACTACCTGTATTGATATTTCTGTCAACACGACTATCATCAATACAACAACAGATGTTTTAAAATGGCAACAGTCGGTATTAGGAGCCATTTAAGTGCATATGAAAATTATTCAGCATGTTTTTCAGGCCCAGAAAATAATAACTTGATGTTCTCACAGTCCTTGTCATGACCTGTGTCATCAACTAGACCCAGAGGGTTGTATTGAGAGAAACAATGTCAACCTTAACACAGTCTATTAAATTTCTGATTTGGGGTTAATGTTAATCAGCTAAGAGATATTATCATACATACCTAAACTAGACTAGAGAAGCCATGACAATTAGTACATTCTTTTATTTGAATTTTGATTATAATTCTATTTTAAAGTGCTAATGTTAATTTTAATAAAAACTCACTATTTCCATTATGAGTGTTATTACAGGAAAAGGATAAGTGGGCCTGGATCTTTTTTGTGAAAGGCCAAGTATAGAATTTAGATATATTTTTGGAAGTGAAAGAAGCACTGCTGGTATTAATAAATAACACAAGCAGATAGGAAAATTAGACCAAAAAAAAAAAAAGAATAAAAAAACCCCAAAGAAATACATGATCACAGAAGAGCAATCAAAATCTTGTTTCATGTGTAAGCCAATTGTTTTTCCATGATGTTTCATTATACTTCCCTGGTTCATACTTGAGTTAGAATATATTTAATTACACGAAGAACTCTTATATCCTACATTTGGGTAAAAACCCTTATGAAATCACTGAAATGCATTTATTGCTATTTTAAAGAAATTAATTCATGCAGACAAGGTGCTTCGTGAATATTGAAACTAACACCTGCTAAATTCAGGGGTTTGAGCCACCAGAGAAATAAGGAGGAAATTCCCAAGTAGCAGTCTCCCCACAGGCATGGGCCTTGGGCACCCTGTTTCTCCACCTGTAGAGGTAACGGGGACCCATAGAGTACCACGAGGGCAAGTGGTTGATGTGCCGTGTGTCAGCTTAGTTTGCCTGCTCTGGACAGAGCTATGGAAAACACAAGGGACTCTGGACCTTAAACTGTGTCAGACAAGACACACCATGGGATAAATTCTGTAGCTATAAATACAGCCCGAGAACCTGGATCATTTTTCAGGCTGTTGAATTTCAAATGCCTGCCAAACTGCGTGTGGTATCTGGGACTCTATCTTTGTGACTCTGCTGTGAGGTGGCGAAAGTCCAATTAATTTAAAGAAGAAAGTTGGGAAGTGAGGACAACAAGAGTTAAACTGTCCAATCCAAACTTGGAACTGAAGTTAATTTCACAAATTTTAATATGATGTTAGGAGGAAATTAAATTTAACCTGAAATCTTATTCGACTCCACAATAATGACAGACTTAAAAAAAAGTACAAGACTTGCTAAACAAGGTGGAATGTTGAGTGATTTCTTCACTGCAGTATTAGGGGTCTGACCACTCAGGTATGTGAGTGGCCTCCAGTTTCTTCAGTGACTATGTGGCAGGTGGGTAATTCAGAGAGTTGAAGACACCTGGGACCCCAGAAATAAAGCAAGTACCCACAGAACTTGAGTGAGGTCAAACACAGCAGTATTTAGTTTTTATTGGTTATAAATGTCCGAAACCCAACTTAAGTGGATTATGCAGCAAAAAGGGATTTAGTGGTTTACCCAACTGAAAGTATGAGGACAACATGGCTTCAGGCCTGGCTGAACACAGGTGTTTAAACAGCAGCCTCAAGACTCCATCCCTGTCTCTCCGTTCTTCTCTGGTTGGTTTTTCTCCAGGCAGCCTCTTTCCAAGATATGGCCCATTGCGGTCCCACACCTAGACTCTCTCAGGTTTGAGTTCAATAGCAAGAGGTCTCCTCTTTCTTGAACTTTCCTACAAATACCCCTGAATTCAGCCTCCTTGCCTTGTTTGGATCACATGACCATGTCTCAACCAATCACTTTAATCCAGGAAGTAGAACAAGATCAACCATCCCCCTAATAAGTGAGTAGATGAAGGGTAGACCCCAGTGGGAACAGTTCCCCCAAAGGAGGGTGCTGGGCAGTGTACTTGGGAACTCCTGCACAGGATGGGCACCATATCCTGAAAGCCAGAATTCCTACAGAAGTGATGCTGGCCCAGCCAGAGGGATCCTGTGGTGGTATGGAGACTCCTGTATTGTCCCAGCCTGGTTCTAGCTCTGCCCATTTAATCTTCAGTGAAAGGTAGCCAATCAATTGCTGGGTCACAGCATGTATCACGCATTGTCATTCTCCAATGCGTCTATCTTCTCTGCAGACAGTGCCAAAGCCTTGAGCTCAGGCCTCATCCGTCTCACGTCTGTGGCAACAGCAGAGGGCTGGCATGGGCCAAAGCCACTGAGCCCATGCCCAACAGAACTGGTTCCAGGACCGCTGCTGCTAGAACTGAAGCAAAAGATCACAGAGTGAATCTTGATTTTTCTTGAATAAAAATAATTCCTTTCTGGCACCTGGGTCTGCTTTAGCAGCAGCACCAGGAACTCAGGCCTTCTTTTCTTCCTCCCTTTTCATTTTTCTGGAATACAGTCTACAAGCTGTGAATCCCAGGGTGGGCCGTCCCCTCTGTCTCACCTGCCAGTCTTTCAGAGAACATGGGTCCCACCATGGAAAATCCAAAAGCCATAGCCTCTAAAATGGTGGTCCAGGAGTCAATTCTACCCCGACACCAGTTTTTATAAAGTTTCATTGGAATGAAGCCACACTCATCTTTAAAGGTACTATTTGCTGCTGCTTATATACAACAGTAGTGGAGCTGAGTGGTGGTGATAAGAGGCTGGATCCATAGATCCTAGTATATTTATTAGAGGGCCCTTTCCAGACCCCTGTCATAGAGGGCTGGTCACTACTCATCTCTTACTGTATGTAAGTCACGGCAGCACAAGGTTCAGATGTGTTCTTGGTGGGGAGCTCTCTTTAGACCTTTGTGGGTACTCGTGAAGACTAAGATTACTGAGTGGGTAAAACAATTCTGATGCTGTGTCTGGAAGAAGGAGGCCAAAGCCACAATACACACGAGGAGGGAGAGCAACTCTAAGGAACACTGAAAAGGCCACCCAGCCCACTTTAATTGTTTTCTCCAACAGAGGTCTTGCATTGAGCAGAGTCCTCCACCACGACTGTGTTCTGCAATCTCCTGGGACGCCCTAAGGTCTGTCTACACGGGGAGAGCTAACTACTTGAAGTCTGCAAAAGCTCTGATTATGTGGTCTGGAGTGCAACCTGGGCTTGGGGAGTTTTAAAAACTGCCGCCTCCCCTGGTGATTCAGATAGCAAGCAGTTAAAGTTGAAAACCCCAGGATCAGAGGTTCACCGACTGAGGAGAGAACAGTGCAGTGACAATCTGGGGGAAAGCGTGTGACAATGGAAGTGATGTAGGTGGCGCAGTTTGACAAACCAGGAAATCTGTGCTGTTGTATGAGGATCTGCTAATCTTTAACCTCTCCGAGCCTTGTCTTCAGCATCTGCAGAATAAGATGAAGACAACTTACCCTCACGGCGTTGTGAGGATCATGTGAGATTTTTCACTTATTTGTTTATTCTACTAGATGTCTACTGTATGTCTGCCCTTTTTACAGCCCAAGATAACACACCTGTGAAGAGGCTAGATTAAGGTGTCCTTAAGTCCTCCATGCTTAGCAGCAGGCCGGCATCCTACTTAGCATCCATACATTTTTTCTGAACAGAACTAAACATAGTCCACGCCACATCACATTCCGCCACTTAAGTGGATTGGAATCTTCCAGGATTCTAACCCAGATGTGGATGGTTCCGGACCTCCAGATGGCTTCCCTGTTGAGAGCACTGGTGATGTCCCTTACACACAGGCATCCCTTTCCTTGGTCTCTAGGCACCTCTTAGGTGCCCCCCTCCTTCCTACCCTTCCTGGACCTACATCCTTGATGTTTTCTTTCTCTATCCTTAGAGAAAATGCAAAGCCTGATAGTTTGCCCAAATTCCAGGAGGGTGGGAAGGGAAGGCATCGCTAAAGCAGGATAGCCCTATCCCCAGCCATCTTGGGGTGACCTCAAAACTGAGCCCAAATTTATATTTGAATCTTCCAGCGTTTTCTACAAATGTACCCTCCACTGTGGCAGCGGTTGATTCGACTGTTTGGAGAAGGGGGAAGGAGAGGGTTCAAAAAAAAGTTTATTTGCTTTTGGCATTACCCGTTTAGTATTAGGTGGGGATTTCCAAGAAATTATGTGGCAGTGACGTAATAACTTTCACACGATGGCTGGAAGCAACATTATAAAAATATTGCCTAACACAACTCCATATGGACATATGAAATTTCATTCCATTTTATACATGTAATTAAGTGGTCCACATAATGAAGTACTGTATGTGCAGAAGCAGATGCCTTTTGTAGGTAAAAGATGCCCAGAGAGGGAAAAGACAGTCCTCTTAAAGGGAGAATTATTAAGCAAGGGAGGCTGAAAATGATCATATTTTATTCTCTAAACAACTTAAATTTGATGGATTTACCCCAGACCCCCAACACTAATTTTTTGGTTGTAAGAAAGACAAATACATTAAGTATCCTGTTAAAATACCCTCCCAGCCTTTCTAAAAAAGGTAATGAACAGAAAAGTTTCTGAGCTTGGAATCAGATAGGGCTAGGTTCAAATTCCAGATTGCCATTTTCTAAAAGAGGGACCTTGGGTAAGTTAAATGGCTGAGCCACTGCTGCTCAAAATGTAGCCCCAAATCAACCAGTAGTAGCAGCATCAGGGAATGGTCAGAAATTCTAGACCGAAGGCACCACCCCAGACAAACTGGTTCTGTCTCTGAGGATGGGCCCAAGAATCTGCACTCTTACTCACCCTCCAGGTGACTCTGATTTTTTCCTACAAGAAGGAGGACTCCTCTCCCCAATTTCCATCCTTGGAATTGAACACTTTAAGGCAGAAAATCCAACACCAAGCAACAAAAGCAGGAGAACTGAATGATTCACTTAACCCAAATTGGGAGGTTAAACTACCTGCTCGTGAGGCTGCATCCAGCACCTTAAATGCTCTCACCCAGGATCCCCAACATCCTGACATAACGGGGGCTCCAAAGACAAGTTCAATGGAGGTTTAGAACAATAAAGTTACAATGCTTGTACACCAAAAGGTTGAGAACTAGAGCATTCTTTCTTTCCTTTGAGCAGCTAAACTCCTACAAAGCCGGGTATGGGTGCTGAGGCCCTGTGTTAGGGAGACCTGTACGCCAAGAGATCATCTTGCTAACAGCTCCTCCGCTCCTGCACTGTGTCTTGTTTCTTTGCTTCTGAACATGCTGTTCTGCTTTTCGAAAATGTTCTTCTTGCCAAGGGGCATCAGGAGAATGCCCATTTGTTATTCAAATGACTTGGGCATGATCTATTTCCAGACTGGGGACAATATCACTTCACCTGTGCTCTCAAGGCCTCTTTCGAGTTCTCTTCCCTCTGACTGGAGGCCATCACACCGGGACAGGGGTACAAGATCTGCCTTCCTCAGGAGACAGTGAGCAAGTCCAGGACACAGCCCTTGGCTGATCATTTAAACACCTCTAAGTGCCTGGCAGAGGGTTTGGCACACAGCCTCTGGACAGAAGTGGCCTTTCTCAGAAATGTGGGCTTCACAGAGGGCCAATCCCAGCTTACTGCGGCTGTCACCACGCCCTTCCCTGTGATCTCCCCAGGGCTCATGGAGACTACTGAGTCTGCATCCACTGAAAGAGGCTCCGGGGTCATCTAGACTGGAGCAGTGTTGCCCTGTGGACTTTCCACAAGGATGAAACTGCCTGCAATGATCCACATGGAGCCTCCAGCCCTGTATGACCACTGGGGCACTTGAAATGTGACTGACGAGACTGAGGGACTGAAATTTTTTAAATTTAGTTTAATTAAATTTAAATTTAAATAGGCAAACAGTGCTGGTGGCCACTGTATTGTGCATGGCAGACCTCATGGCAGACTTAGAGTAACCCGGGAGAAAAGCATGTTCGGGGACCCTCAGACAACCCCTGCCACAGGCTTCACAGTGCCTCCGTGCTGCCTGTCCTTGGGGCCACCTTCCCATTCCTGGGGCTGCCCGGACCTCAGCCTCAGAAGAGACCAACAGCTCATGCGAAGCTGGCACGGATGAATTCTGACTGGAGATACTCATATTCCTAAGCTCTCCTTGAAGAATCTCTTGCTCTATTCCTCCCCTCCCAGAAGCATCCTCTCTTATAGTTCTGCAGGAACTGGGGGGCAGGCAGAGGCACATACCCAGGAAGTGCCCTGTGTGAGCGTCTTGGGTGATGCTGGGCTCTTGTGGGTGGGTGGACAGGAAGCTCTCTAGCCTGAGTCCCTTGCTGGGACACTGAGACAGGTGGGTAGAGGGCCTGCTGGGAAGAACCTTTTTCCTCCCAGACATCTGCACCAGCACACACCAGTGTCTAGATGCCCCATCCTCCACAGGCAGGGCCTGGCCTCTCTAGCTGGGGTCCCTCAGGTGGCCCACCTTCTGAAAGCAAGAGACTAAGTCACACAGAAAGGTGGTGAGGGAGAACCTGTAACTGACAGGGTCTGGGCCGAGGATGGGGGTGAAGGTGGGTAAAGCCCCCGATCGGGGATCAGGGAGCTGACAATGGCCCCGGTAATGGTGGGAGTCCCAAGTGAGGGAGGAGGGTGAGCATCAGTTCCAAGAGGTCAATGAACATAATAATGGCTTTTGAGGGAAATCCTAAAAAAATCATGATAATAATAAATGTATACATTGATACTAAGAAGCACACACTCTTTGAAATCTGCAAACAGGAAGAGTGTCTCCTGAAGTGAAAGTTCTAGCCATTCTGGGTGCTGTGAATAACCTGGGGGTGGCTGGTCCAGTTTAGGGGAGAAGGTAGTGGAGCTGAATTACGTCTGGCTAGCAGGAAGATACCGGCTGCATTATCTCTGCCTGCCAAGGTGGGACACAGGGCTACTGCAACACAGGCATTGCTTATTTGCCATCTCTGTCTAGAAAAAGAATTGCTTATAGTAGATCTTCAAGGCCTGGTGTGGCATGTGACAGGGCAGGGTGACTTGGCTTTAATCATCCTTATTGGAAGGAAAGAGGGGAATCACCATGTACAAACACAATTGCCATCTTCAGAAGGAGGATCCAAGTGCTCAGAAATCTCTTCGAGCCCAAAGTAAGTAGGAGGAAATAATAAAGACAAAAGTGACAATCGATAAAATAGAAAACAGACCAGCAATAGAGAAAGATTAATGAGACCATAAACTGGTTCCTTGAAAAGATCAATAGAATTGATAAACTTTAATGAGATCAAACAAGAGAAAAGGAGAGAATATGAAAGTTATAAATATCAAAATGAAAAAGAGGAAGCATAATAAATATCATGAAAAATCTCACTTTTGGTGAATAAATTTGAAATCTTAGATGAAGAAGATGCAAAAATTTTCAAACTGACTAAAAAATGGTAGGGAATATGAATCGTTTTATATCTTTTAAATAAATTGTTGTTGTAACTGAAAGCCTTTCCACCAAGGTGATTCTAAGTCCTGGGGTGTTTTTGGTAAATTGTCTTAAATATTTGAGAAAAAAAAAAAAAGAACACCAAAGTTCCCAGCTTATTGGAAGAGTTGAACATTACCCTGAGAAGATAAGATTGAGCGCATTCGGGGTGATAGGGCCTTAGACTACCCTAATACCAGAATCATACAAAGCCATCGCAAGAAAGCAAAGCTACATGTTCTTCATGGGTACTGCACAAGTGTCCTTAACTTTTTACAGCCAAATCAAATCTAAAAATGTCTAAAAAGAAAAATAAATTATGGTCCAGTTAGGTTTATTCTAGGTCAAGTTTGGTTTAATAGTTGAATAGCAACTCATATAACTCACATACTAGAACAAGTGAGGAAAGCCATGTGATTATCTCAATAGATGCAAGGGGGAAATGCTTAATGAACTAGTAAACATGAACTTCTTCAGTCGGAGATGGACATCTAGGCGCAGCCTGTAGCTAATGTAAACCATAGGGTCCAATGGATGGTAAGGGAGAAACATTCCGAGAAAACAAGAGCTGAAGTGACACCAAACGACAAGACAGGGCCATCCAGGGCTGAGAGAGAAGGTCCATTCCCCAGTCAGGTGGAGCGGACATTTGCTTAACACCTCCCTGGTCACAGGTGAGGAGTGGGTGGAGACCCAGCTGGCTCGTGCCAATTACAAACTTTGGTTGGAGGAAACAGCTGTGCCTCTCGCTGCCTGCGCTCCTGCATTATCAGCCTGGGCAAGATGTAAGAGTTCCTGGAGAGAACGAGATGACCTTCCATTCCAATATACTTTGCCGGTTGTGTAATCTCATCCCTCCCCTGACTTACTTGTCAGGACAGATTATTACACCTATGGTACAGCTGAGAACGAGAAGACAGGACTTGACTTGTTCAAGGTCATGTAGCTCAGAAGTCAACTCAAATCCAGGTTTGTCTAACTCTGAAGCTGCTGTTGTCAGTCAGCTGCCACGAGCCTCCTGGTGATTAGAAAATGATCAGTTCCTTTCTTTGCAATGTGTTGACTGATCAGTCACTTATCTTGGAAATGTGGGAAAAGGGAGGATGTGCTTAGTCATTTCACAGTAACAGGCAGATGTGGGGCAGCCTCCAGTCTTCCTGGAAGCTGAACCTTCTCTTGGGCCTCTCAGTCACGGCTGCAACTCCCAGCCTTTGTCAGTATGCGCGCATCTGAAATGGGAACGGTCCCCCTGGACCAGTCCATTTGACGTAGCGCTAGGATGATACGTATTCTAGAACATGGAGGACCATATAAAACTGGGATGTTTCCTGTTGGCTCTGAACTGCAAATTCTGTCCCTGAGGCAGACTGTCCTGCTGGAAGTGTATGCGCCATTGGCTGGGGGCCTGGCATGTTGGGTCCCTGTGTCCTGCCCAGCACGTACTGGGTGCTGTCCTTGCTCTATCACCTTCTAGCTCCCCGAGTCTCAGCTTTCTCATCTGCAAAATGGCAGGGATTATGATAATGTGCAGGATCAGACATTGAGGAGCCTGAAACAGTTGATAATTCTGTTTCCAAGGTGTGTGTTTTCAGTACTTTCCCTTTGTTCAGTTAATGGTGGCAGTTTAAGAGGTGGGGTGGTTTGAGGTTTGCCCTACCCAAGCTGACAACTGGCTGGTGCTGAGGGGGCTATGGCCCTCTTGGGGGCTCATGGAGGTTGGGGCCGTCGGCCGAAGACCTCTTTGTTGTGAGGGCCCTTGGGCCAGCATAAGAATCCCTACTCTTTGAGGAATCAGCATTGCACGGTTATTCTGGACATATTTTAGTGCTGGGGCCGTGGACAGCAGCCTGCGTGACCCTCCTTGGGGTCTTGCTGGCGGTGAGGATTAGATAAAAAAATGCATAGGAAACCTAGGGTAATGCTGGCGCACAGTAGGTGCTTAATAAAATCTGGTAGTGGGGCCCTGAGTCGATCCTTGCACAGGGCAGACGAGCCCAGCCCTGCCCGGCTCCTGCTCTCAGAGGGCACAGGCTGGGTAAGCCTTACCTCCACCACGAGGAGACCTCCGGTTTTCCAAACGGGAGACACGGAGCGCCTGGGCCGACAGCGATCCTGCTTCCCGCCCAAAGGTGGCTGGTTTGGCTGCCGAGTTCCCCGAAAATTGGTTCCGCATGTTGCCGACATCAGGCCCGAACGTTTGCTCAGCACACACCAGTGAGGGCCCTCCGGGGAGCCTGAAACCCCACACC
>NW_022900928.1:14019539-14078815 GCF_012274545.1 Fukomys damarensis
CCCCCAGACGGCGGTCCTTACTCCTCCTGGCGGCTGCGAGCGGAACTGCATCACTATGGCAGCCCTCCCGTGGCCCTGGGACCTGGAGCTGCTGGCTGGAAGGCTCTGGAAAGAGGCTCCTCCCATTCCAGGAACTCCCTGGGTAAGGAAATGTGGTTCCCAAGGCTGAGCTATTTTTAATCGACGGCGTTCGCCATGCAGATGTTCTGCTTATGGCTGATGTTCCCAGCCAGAGAAAGGAGCTGGGCATTTAACAAGAGGCAGATGCCAGGGGGCTAACTAGGGTGTGCAGGGCTGGTGGGAGTCGGGGCAGCAGAGCCCAGTGGCCACTCTGAGGCTGAGGTTTTGCCTGGGAGAGGAGACAGGTCCTGACTATTTTCTGAGGAGCTACTGTGTCCAGGCCCCTGTGGCAGGACTCCTGGAGATTGAGGGGGCAGAGAGGAGGCCTCCTACCAACTCCTCCCTCAGTGGTTATCATCCTGATTGTCAGCAACCTTTGCCCACAGAAGTGTTTTGTAGTCTACAAAGGGTGGGCATAATTTTCCTTGTGAGGAAACAGAAGTTGAGGCCTTGAGATTCTCGTCCAAGATTACCTAGATAGTGAAGTATTTGGCGTTTTGAGACGTCCCAACAGGTCTGGACTCTGATGGGGTATCCTGCTTTCCATGCTCCCAGTCACTGCCAGGGCAGAGCCCTTCAGGGGGTGTTTGTTTTGTCCCCCACAAGCTGAGGACTTTCCAGTCTGGTTCTTCTCTGTGCCTCTGCCTTCCTCTGCTGGGTACTCCTTGGACAGCCCAGAGTTGGCCAGCCCTGTGCTACATCCACCTCAAACTTTCCATGGGTTCCTTCTCTCGGTACTTTTCATGCTTGCCACCATCTCAGTGGAGTCTGATCCCCCCAATCCTGCTGTCTGATCCCCAGTCCCCTGGCCCCTGAACTACTTCCCTCTTCACCCCACTCTCTCTGCTACTTGAGCCCCTCTTGGCTGCACAGTCCTGTGATATGTGAGGTGGATTCACAGCAAGGAAAAACTCTGTGTGACTTTTCAAGGTCTCTAAGGTCTCCTTCAGGGATGGTGGTCTCAAATGAGCAAGGCCATGTGAGACACCCACCAGCCAGGCCTGTGAGACCAGGGAAGACTCAGTGGTGGTGGAGTGGCCAGTGGTGGATTACCAGATTGGGATTTGAGAAATGAATCCCATGGCCAGGGCTCAGGGTGGCTGGAGATTTTACAGCTGAGCCAGGAACACAACAGGAACCCCACTATGAAAGGCCACCAGACAAAAATACAGGTCTCCCATGGGCTCCTCATTCAGTCTTGGGCTGGAGGCAGGCTGTACCTGTTCTGCAGGATGGGGTTAAATCGGGCAGCAAATAGAGTCATCTTGAATGAGGATGGATGGGACATTTCTTACCCCACTGTCTTGACAACTGATGACTGCCTTGGATTCTCTCCTTGGTCCTTTGATTCCCTGAAGAGCCAGTCTCTGGCTTGAATGCTCTACAGCTGGCTTGGTCCCAAGATGGAGTCAAGCTCTGTCTTTCCGATTGTGCCTGAGCCTGGCCTTGGATGCCCACACACTTCCCATCACACCAGTGCCAAGAGCCTGATACCTATACCTCAGCCAAGCTGGGTCCCTGCCAGAGCCCAGGTCAAACCCTGTCTTACTGCCCAAACTGGATCTCTTCTTCTCTCTTGCTCTGGTTCCTGTGTCTGGTGTCCCAGCTTGCTTTGTGCCTGAGAGTGATCAGGCTTTGAGAGGCTTTGAACACTGAGCCAAGGAGCGTGGCCATTGTGTGGCTCATTCCACAGTCCTTGTGGGCTTCTGAGGTACATGGGGGAGTGTGGCCACTGGAGGAAGGGAGGCAGATGGAGGCCAGTGCAACAACTTGGGGCTGGAAGACAGATGGGGCAACTGGCCTGAGCAGAAGGGCAGGTATGCTTTGAAGGACAGAACATAAGGTCAGTTCCCAACAGAACATCAGACTCGTGCTCTGTGCTGCACAGGTGATGACATCTTTGACCAGAGAGGAGAGGACAGTTACCTAGTGCAAACACAGTGCTTGCTACTCAGTACAAATGTTTGGGTTCAAGTTTCTCAAGAGCTCAGTATGACGTGGACCCAAAGCTACAATCTTTGAATCCAAGCAGTTCTGGATTTCTAGCCCAGCACTCCCACTCATTAACACTGTCACCCTGGGCCGGTCACTTAGCCTTTCTGACCCCAAGCATTCACTCCAAATGAAGGCAGTGCTCCTTCCCATAGGGTTGTCAAATGAGGTAGTGGCCATTAAAATGCCCAGGACAGCACTTGGAGCCCCCCAGTACTTCTCTGGGGCATTTTTAGCTTCCCGGGGCTCCAGGGCTCATTAGAAAGAGGCCATAGCGAGTTGGTTGGGCCAGAGGGCCAGGATCCCAGAGAGGGCATGCAGTGGCCAGATGTTCTGCCATCCCGGGTGTCTCATTAGTTTGCACTTGGGGGAGCGGGGCCTGCAGTGTGCAGCCCCCGGCTCTGCTCAGGGACCTGGATGCTCTTTCCAGCGGGCCTGCGGCCTGCAGAGCCTCCAACTCTGCCAGGAAAAGCTCAGAGCCCTTTGAACTGCTCAGGCCTGGACTCCTTGCAGGGCTGGGGCTGGGGAGGCAAATATTTGGGCAGCCAGCAGCAGTGTTTGGAGTTTTCTGTCCTCCCTGGCGGTGCAGTTAGTGCCAGGGATGCCCGGCTGGGAGGGGCGCACCCAAGCGCAGCGTAGGCGGTGGGCGGCCACCGAGTCAGCAGCTCCCAGGCGCCGCAAGCGGAAGCTCCTGGCGAGGACAGAAAATGCCGCTTCTCAGGCGGCACAATCCATCCTATTGTGATCCCCACGGCTGGCGTCACCAGGGCCTGTCCGAAAAAATGTATCGTGCAGGGTCTGAACTCATACTTGTGCGTCTGCCATGAGAGCAGGGGGAGCGGGGGCTGCAGAGGCCCAGAAAGCAAGCAAGAAAGCAAGAAAGCAAGAAAGAAAGAAAGCAAGAAAGAAAGGAAAAGAAAGAAATCCGAAAACGTTTCAGTTGCTTTTTTGTTACAGACCACTTGGCTGCCCGTGCCAGCTGGGAGCTGGGGCCCAGCAAAAACGCAGAGTTATGGGGCAGAGCTAAGTGGTCTGTTTGTACGAAACTGCCAAAATGTTAGTACAGAGTGGTAGGTGTTTGTGCTGCAAATAATAACTGATGGGCTCCCGGGCGGGCGGGAGGCGACGCCTGCGATTACGGCCGGTTCTTCTGAGAGCCAGCACCGCCTGGAGAGCGGCGGCTGTATTTTTCTGAACACACGGACGGGGCTGGCTGGCAGTTAATGGGCGCGCCTGGGCCTATGAATCAGCTCAGGAGGGTGGAGGCCAGGCCGAGGGTGTTTGCCTGAGTCGTGGGGTTTGTCTTCTCAGGCCGGAAGAGCCCATTCCGCAGCACGGTCCGGAAGCCGCTGTGTTGTGGGTGCAGGAGAAGCCCGTCCTGGGTGCCAGGGGAGTCCCTTTGGGGAGCCCGAGGAGGCTGTCGTCTAGGGGGCTCCTCGAGGCCTGAAAGCGGGGGCGGGGGATGCAATGGGTGGTGTAGACGCTGCAGGAAAAGAAGAGGGGGCTGGGGTTCTCCCAGAAGGGACGGGAAGATGGGAGTTGGTCTCCCCTGAGCTGTGACCCTCGGACTGCTGCGTCCTTTGTCTTTCAAGGAGAGGAGGAGCCAGCGCACAACACCCCCGAAGGTTTGGAGACACTTATCAGTCTCCATCCTCCCTCTAGATCTTGTGTGTGTGTGTGTGTGTGTGCGTTTATGTGCGCGCGCATATAAGGCTTTCGTTAGCCTGTCCCTGGAGATGGGGAGAAATTAAGGTATTTTTGTAATGTACTAGACATTGATTGATTCATTCATTCGTTTTCATTAAATCTGCCTGCTACACTTTGTATAAACTGCCAGACGTTGATTGGCAGATAGATCCCTTCACTAAGTGTTACTGGGTGCCCATGCCTTGCCACGTTATCTGGACAGGAATGGGACAATGGTGTACAAAACAAACAAACAAAAATCCCCGTCCTCATTAAGCCTTCATTCTAGTGCGCAGAGAGAGGTGAAAACAAATACACAGATCTATAGTATTTCAGAGGATGAAAGCCGCTCTGAAGGCAAATAAAGCAGGGTAAAGAGACAAGTGGCAGGTGGAGAGACTTGGAGCAAGGCCGATCACCCCAGACCCCTGGGATGGGCGGGGTTTTCAGTGCGATGGGCGGAGTTTTCAGTGTGGTGGGAGGGGTTTTCAGTGCAGAGCAGGAAGGAAGCTCCATTGGCCAGAGCAAGCTGTTGGTTGAGTGAGAAAAGACTGTGTCATCTGAATAACAGCACTCAGCCAAGTTGGGTGGCCATTATCAGGGGCTTTAGAAGAGGAGGCAATAGGGACCGGGGCTGGTGGTCAGAGTGACAGGTGACATGCACCCCCGCCTTCTTGACTCAAAGGCCCAGCACTTGTACTCTGTTGAGAGCTGAGGTTGCTCCTAGCCTGTTGGTTAAATTCCCTAGCCTGGAAGTCAGACAGAACTGGCTTTGAATCCTGCCATCTGCTCCTTATTGGCCGTGTGATTTGCAGCAAGTTATTTCACTTCTTTTAGTTGCAGCCTCCTTATTCCGCGTAGGGTTTTTGTGAACAATAGATACATTTTTCTCTATAAAATATACATAAAGCCCTTATCCAGATGCCTGGCACAAAGGGAGCCCTGTAAATGGCTAAACTGATGCTGGTGCTCTGATTCTCTCTCACACGTGAGGGCTGTGCTAGAGTGGAGTGAGACCACTCGGTTCCCAGCCTGCGTCAGGCCCTTGCCATCCAGCTGGCTGTCTTGGACAGGTGCTGTTGTCTTTGTGAGGGACGCATAGGCTCCTGGCTGCAGTCATCTGAACACACATCTTGCCAGCCTCTCAAACTTGCATCTGGCAATGTCTATGAGGACGCAACATGTCACCAAGGGCGAGGTGCCCCGTGAGCCCTAGCTCTGAGATTTGTGTCCCGTTCTCAGTCACAGCCATTTGTGGGTGGGGAAGTACATGATGGCAAAGACTTGTGAGCTGTCTGCATGCTCATTTCTGCCCCAGGGGGTGAATAGTGGGGACAGAGGGCAGGACCTTGCATGGGTGGATGCCTTCATCTTGCTTTCACTCCTGCTGCTGTTGCTCATTTGAGAGCAGGCAGGAGGGATTCCTGGTTGTACTCCTGAGTTGATCTATGTAAAGCTGGTGCTTATTTGATGACTTTTGTGACCTACTGACTCCAAAATAGAAATTCCAATAAATCATGGCTGCTCCAAAATGCATATCCAAAAAGGGCACCATTAGAAGATTCATTTTCAGTCCAAGAAGTTCATCATTCTCTTTAAGAGTAAAAGGAGAGGGATGATATGGGAGAGACTGAAAATTGTTTCTCAATGCCTTTCCCTCTTTTTTCCTAATATATTATTAGTAAAACTGTTAACCACACATAGGGCCACTCAGCTCAGCCACGGACCCTACATCCCAGCCTCTGCTGTAGCCAGATTGTGACCATGTGACTGAATTCTACCTAGTGGGATTGGGTGGGAAGTGGTGAAGAGTGCCTGGATTATGTCCTTAAGGGAGAGGATGAGCCCTTGTTCCTCCCGCCTGCTCCCTGGATTGCAGAGTGGTGGCAGCGTTTAGACCCTATGGCAAGTGTGGCGCCGAGGGAGGGCTGAGCAACAGACACAGGAATCCCAGCCACAGACAGGACAGGATGAGGCCGTGACACCAAGTCTGGGTTGCTCGCGACATGAGAGAGAAACACAGTTCTACCTTATTTAAGCTACTGTAACTCTGAGGTTTTGTGATGGTCCCTGAACTTCTATCTTACTTAACCCAGATAGAATCTGTGGGTATCTTGACCATCCCCCAAGGTCTCACAGCTCCAGGAGCCTGCTCAGAGTGAGTCCTAGAATGAATGACAATAACACTGCCAGCAAGCACTGTCTTTTCTTTGGCCTCTCACAAAAGCCTGGACTACTTTATATCATCGTAGGTGAGGCTTGGAGCACATGGAAAGCGCCTGAGCCAAAACCAGAACTTGGATTGTGCGTGTCTTGTTCTAGGCCTCCTTCCCCTGCAGAGTTTCCTATGCTTCCTATCCATCTATAAATATGTGAAATGGTGTGTGTGTGTGTGTGTGTGTGTGTGTGTGTGTGTGTGTGTGTGTGGTGGAGAGGGGAAGAGAGGAGAGCCATAATCCTGTTCTAGTCCTCACATGAGGACATCAAAGTCCCTGGCTGGGGACTCCTTCCAGGCAGCTGGAGGAGCCCCACTTGCTAAACTCAGCCTGCTGCCCTTCCCCTTAGGCCTGGCTGTCTTCAGGGGCTCTTCAGAGCAAGGCTTGCCTAGGACAGAGAGACAGAAGTTTTCTACAGGGAGCATGTGGTCTGGTCCAGCGGGGAGCATGTCCAGCGGTGCTGGCATCTCTGGGGATGTGTAAACGGATACGGAAATCCAAAAGGCCAGTTCTGGGTTCTTGGTGCACAAAAATGGCTGTAACACCATCTGCTTCACTGTGTTCCACGAGAATTAAAGACACACTGTGTGTCAGCGATCCACAAAGAGCGAAGGCCTATCCAGTGCTCATGAAGTTAGTTAATAAGACTAGAAAAATTTAGGGGCTGGGGATTTAGCTCAGTGGCTCTGCTGCCTGCCTCGCAAGTGCAAGGACCGGAGTTCGATTCCCCGGTTCCAAAAAAAAAAAGATTAGAAAATCTAGTTGAGAGCTTGCCCAGTCTGTACTGAACTCAGAAAAGATTGAAATAACTGATGTGCAGCTACAAAAGGTGTGATCCCTGGCAAGAGTCCTGGCTGCTCTATGTCTCCAGGCAGCATCCAAGGTCGGCTGGGTGGAAGGTGGGAACTCGGGTGCTCATCTTGCTGTGTGATCTCAAACAAATCATTTTGCTCCTTCTGCATTTTCTCATCGTGCAAGAATCAGCTGACAGAGTAGATTCATTCTGACCAGATCATTTTAAAAAAAGCTTTTCAAGAGCTTAATTCTGTTTATATATTCTCTAAATTATTGGAATAGGATTCTCCCCACTCCTAGTTAGGATCTTCGCATGTCTTTTCATGAATGAGATTGGTGAGCAGTTTTCTTTTTTCCCTTGTGTTTGTGGTTTTGGTAACAATCACGGATGAGTTAGGGAGCCCAGCAAACTGCTCACTGATCCTCCAACTCTGATCTCTTCGGGTCCCTGTGCAAAATGGCAGAGCCAGTGACTACATTTTCCAGTCTCCCTGAACTGCGTGTGGCCCTTCTGTGTGATTAAATTATCACCAAAGGATAGAATAAAATGGCTTATCCTAGGGCTCTCTCTCCCCTTCTCCCTCTCCCTTCAGCCACACAGATAAGGTCAATGCCCTAAAGAATGACCAAGCAACACATAGAAGGGATGGTAGTTCCTGGGTGACCAGTGCCTCAGATCTGTTGGCTGGTCCACTGGTGGGAGTGGTGGAGGTCTTGGTTACCTTTTTCTCAATGACGTAGGCTTTAACTGTACAATACTAAGGAACATGGTTGAAATTTGTTGTAAACTACTTTATATCCTGGTATGTAATCTATCTTTGTAAATATTCTAGGTATTCTTGAAAAGATGAGCATCAAACCATTAGTGGGTATAGAGTATGAACTATAGTAGTTGGTAAATTTGTTCAAATTTCTTTATCTTTCTTAACTTATTTGCTTGCTCAGTGGTTAGAGAAATGTGTTGAACTCTCCCACTGTGAAGTTTTTGTTTTCTTTGTTTCTGACATTGTTAAAGCTATTTTATTAATCAAACATATGTCAATAGCCTTTATAACTTCCTAGATATTAAACCTGTTGTAATGGCTGTAACAGATAATGAATCTTAGGTTTTTAAACTATATTTTTATAACAATATAGCCACTGTAGATTCATTTAGTAATTTGACCTGGTATTTTTTTTCTGTCCTTTCAATTTCAATCTTTTTGAGTCCTTATGTTATTTAAGATCTATCTGTTTTAAACAGTATATAGTTTTTGAAAAAACAATCTGCTAAGCCCTGTATGTTAGTTGATGAGTTTCGTCTTTTTGCATTTGTTGGGATTAATACTATATTTGTATTTGTTTCATACCATTCACTCCATACTTTCTCTTTGCCTTGCCTTTTGTGCATCTTTCTCTTTTTTCTTTTTGTTGTTTACGTGGTCATTGTTGCTTTAGTGATTTTCTTCACTTTTACATTTTTGTAAGTTATAAACTTAGTTGCTATTCTCTTAGCTGTTGAATTTCATTTTAAATTGTGCACTCAGCATCATTAAATAATATCTAAATGTTTGCCCTCAATAACAAAAGAAGCAACATAAGAATGTTCAAACGCTTTAATTATAATCACTCTTTTGTGTACATGAGTATTTAAATCTATCTTCATTATGCTCAGTATTAAATATTCTTAATTACTGTTGTAATTATTCTGTAGTCTATAGAGAAAATATCTGGTTTGCATTTACCTACACATTTAACAATTTTTTCATCTTTGTACTTAAGATACCATCTTCCTTCTTTCTGAAGTTCACTATGTAGAAGTTCTTTTGGGGAAGATCAGCCAGATTGTAAATTTGTTTATCACAGATGCCTTTATTTTGTCCTCCTCTTTGAAAGATAGTTTTTTTTTTTTAATTGGCCAGTTGGATTTTTAGCAAGTTGATAATTTTATTCTGCTGCATTCTGGCTTCCATGACTGATGTTGGTTTAACTCTTATTCCCTTAGGCGTGGCCTGTTTTCTTCCCCCCTCTGGCTGATTTTTAAGGTCTTCTTGTCATTCATGTTTCATTTTCATTTACATTTCAGGCCTAGATTTATTTCAATAGGCTTGCTTGGTAGGTTTATGCATTCAAGTCTGTAGATTCAGAACTTTTCGTCATTACTGGAAATTTGCTCAGCCATTCCTTCTTTAAATGTTGACCATCTTTTAATTCCTACTGCCCTTCTCATTTAACCTGTCACTTAGCTTTAATATATCACTTATATTTTCCATCTCCCTCTCTGAACTACATTTTCATAAATTCCCTTACTCCAACTTCCAGATCACAAATTCTCTATTCAATCGTGTCTAATCTGCTATTTGATACAGCCACCAAATTTTTAATTTCAATCATTTTGGTTTTCATTTATAAAAGTTCTGTTACTCATTTTTATATCTGCCTAGTCATTACTCATAGTTTCTTGGTCCTTGCACATTTTTAGCTCCATGTTGTAGTTATCTATTATTTAATAGGGTTATTTTGATAGTCTCTGTATTAAAGTCACAATATTCCAAACTTCTGGAGATCTAAATCTATTTCCATTCCCTGACTCTCATGCATCTTGCGCTTGGTAATTTCTAGTGTAATCTTATTTTGAATCTACTTTATTTGAGAATCCTGTCAGATCTAAATTGGGAGGCAGTCTTTTTGCAGTAAGGATTGATACATACTTCTGCTGAGAGTCATGGATCTCTAGAGATCTAAATCCATTTTAGACCCCTACAAAGATGTTCTGATTCAAGTTAGAGTCTTGGCCGTAGATGTCTGATCATGCCTTCTACACTTGGCTTAATCACCTTGACATTTGCTCTCAGGGAGATTCTGCCTTTCACATGTGGCTGTCAGTTTGCTGATCTTTTTATGGCCATGCTTGGCTGTGGAAATTTCCCTTACTTCCTAGGGAGCCTAGCAGTGCATTAAGAATTCTGCTTGTAGTAATTAGTGCAGGATCCTGTGGCAGGCTTTTCAGAGTTTCCTGGGGACTTACAGCCAGGCAGAGAAGCATCACACAAATTCTGTATTCCAACCCCCTTTCATGAGATCAGGGTATTGGGAGCCACGGGATCTGTGTATGGGACCGGGTCCTGGGTACTGAGGTGCCTTAGATGGGGGTCTTACCTGGGTGGACAGAGGCACATCCTGAATGAGGCCAACAATGAGGGAAGGGTCAGATGGCAGGCCAAAGGAAGAGGGAGGGGCTGGAGGAAGGGCATGCTGCAGGGGGCTGGCCTCCCTGGAACTGGGCCAAAACAGAGGGGCTTTGAAGCCTGGATTCTTGTTGGTGATCAGCATGTTGTACAGTGCTGAAGTGAAACTCTCGGGTTAAATCTGTAAGGATCAGCTAAACAAACATGCCTACGGACAGAACTCACCTATGTGTTATTTTTCCTTTTGGCATTCGATTACCCAGTGGGCATCCCCAGTCAGTACAACAGGATATCTGAAGAGAATCAGGTCAGCCTGGGCTGGAGAAGCCATGCTAGACTTTTGTCCCTGCATCCTTTTGCTCAGTGTGCTCGCTCTGTCTGTGATGACCAGGTTTCCATTTCCAACTGGTGGAGCCTAGATTGGTGCAGCTCAGTGACAGCTCTCAGTGAAGCATTCTCTGATGGTTCCAGCAGCTGGTAGCTCTCTTTTCTGTGAACCTCCGCACTTGCCACTTCTTCCTCTTATGTTGCTTGTCACATTGGCCACCAGTAACTCCTGCTCCTCAAGCCTCAACAATGGGATCCTGGGCAGAAACTAGTCTTGTTGGCTTTTGTGTCCTAGGCATATGGTGTGGTCTGGAGCTAAAAGTGTGGACTCTGGAACTAAAACCCAACTCCTCTAATCGACCGCTGGGTCACCTATGCGCAATCACTTAAGATCTCTGTGTATACCTACTTCCTCATCTGAAAATTGGACATAAAATAGTACTTTCTCAAAGCACTTCTTTCTGTGAATGTGACCTTATTTGGAAAAAAATGATCTTCATGGATGGTATTAAGTTAAAGATTTTGTGCTGAGATCATTTTGGATTATGGTGAGCCCTAAATCTTTGACAGTTTCTCTTTGAATAGGCAGAAGGGTATTTAACATAGGCACAGAGGCAGAAAGGTGAAGGTCGGGATAGAAAACGGGATGACCTGCGTGTAAGCCAAGGAATGTCAAGGTTTGTTGGCACCAGCCAGCAGTTAGAGTCATGGTATGGAATGAATACTTCTTCAGAATTTCCAAAAATAACCAACCTTGATACTTGATTTCAGACTTCTATCTTCTAGAATTGTGACCAAATACATTTCTATCATGTAATGTGCCAAGTTTGTGGTACTTTATTCTGGCAACCCTTGGAAACAAGCAGACTGCTATCTGAACAGAACTGCAACCATTCATTTCCAGCACTGTCTCATGTGCTGGGCTGGGAGACACATCTCTGTATTTGCAGCCCAGCATATAGTCCCTGACATATAGTTGGTGCTTAATAAGTGCTCAATGTACTGAATTGCTAAAGGAAATTCTTCTTTAAGAAGTAGGGAAAAGTCAGACTCCAACTAGTAATAAATGAAATGTGGCCTGTTAGCATTTGCCTAAGGGGATGAACTAGATTTGGTAGGTCAATTAATAAGTCATCAAATGCTGCTGGCCCTGAGTTTGCGTCCAAAGGGCTGAGTGAAGCCTACTTGTTCCTCATTAAAAGATTCCAAGAACAAAGTCCACGTGGGAAAAGGGAAAGCAGGTCCTACAGAAGCCATTTTTCCACAGGCTGTGTGTGAGTCAGCCGTGGGATGAGTTTACTTTATATATTTACACTGAGACATGCTTCCTCGGAGGCTGTCTGAGGGCAGTGGAAGCTTATTCGAGGCATCGGGAGCTTGGGGGATGCCTGTTCTGTTCCCAGTGATCTTGAACATTTTTCCTGTTATATAATCCTTGGAATTTCCTTTGACACATCACATTTCCTCGACTTTCCATGATTTCAGTGGGCATAAAACTGCCCCTAGCCTAAGCTACTCAACGCTACATTCCTGGGGCCACAGTGCTTGGTTCCTCAGCGGGCACATGACTCATACGAGCCAATCAGATAGAAGACACTTTTGCTGAGAATTTTGGGACAAAGGTTTGTGCTTTTGCAATTTGGGCATAAACCGACTGCCTATAGGCCAGAATCATTGCCCAGGTTGTTACCATGGGGGGGGGTCCAAGGAGACTGGGGGCTGAAACAGTTGGAGCTGCAGTGAGTCCTGAGGGTGTGATTTGACTTCCAGTCAAGCTGTATCTGAAACTGCCCCATGTCTTTCACTTTTGTGAGCCAGTGAATTCCTTTTTTAACTCTAGTTGGGGTTTCTTTCACTTATAACCAACAGAGTCTCAACTACTTTCAGGATGATGTAGGGGTCCAGTTGCTCCCCAAATCCAGACAAATGATATAACTTCATATATTTTGTTGTTACAGAGTTTTCATTCAAATTCTAGCTCTATCAATCAACCATGTGAACTTGAGAAAACTATTAATTTTTCTGTGCCTTTGTTATATTACCTATAAAATGGAGGTAGGAAATGAAATGCCTTTGGAGTTTATGAGGACTAGAGATAGCATATGCAAGTCATTTAATATGGTGACCGGCCAAACACACCTTCCATGTGTGTACCTTAAGAGAGCAGCACTCTTTCTTTGACAGTACCCACTCTGCAGTTGTCTTTAAAGTTGTCTTCAGGGGAATTTCTGTGTTTGATCTGAAACACACATGATAATTCAAATGATGTTATTTACTTTTTATTATAAAGATAATATAGTCATTGATGAAAATGAGAAAATTTTGATCAGAGAAGAAATAAAAATCACCCGTAGTCCTGTGGATGTTGCCATATTCAATACTTGGGCTTTTTATAATGTAAGTCTTTGACTTAACAAAATTTATTTTTGATTTTTTGAATTTTTGGCACTGAGGATCAAACTCAGAGCCTTGTGTTTGCGAGGCAGGAGCTGGAACCACTGAGCTAAATCCCTGGCCCTGACTTAATGAAGTTTACATTTCCCATATTCCCTTGGCATGAAGTCTTCAAAGGTTATTGGTGTGGTTATGGAATATTTGCATAAGGACTGGTGATGGAGAAGCTGATCTTGTTGCTATACCATCTGGGACAAGCAGTCAGGAAAGGTCCCTGCATTGGGTTGTACCACTGAAAGTAGACTGTACCAGAGACTCTAACATTCAGTACCATAAAAAGTAAGAAGAGGGTGGAGAAAAACATTTTGCTCTCATGTGTGCAAACCTGAAGGTAAGCAGTGCATGGCAAATAAAGGATTTGTGTTCTTCCTCAGCAACTTCTGGCTCATTATTCTCCATCTTTAGAATTTGGTTCTCATTCTCACTATAAAAAATGGCAACCAGAACTCCAGATAGTATATTGGTGCTCCAGGACACAAGATATAAGAAGTAATAAAAAGTGCGAGATGTATAGCCCATCTATTTTTAAGAAGGGTTTACTCTTCTGTTTGATTTCTATTGGCCAGAATTTAGCCTCAGGCCTATGTACTGCAAGGGAGCATGGGAGATGTAGTCTTTTTGCTGAATATTCAAATGCAGAGCTGATAATGGAGGTGACTGGACCATGGACCCTGTCTCCACTTCAGAGCTTATAATGCCCTGGGCATAGGTTATGCAACATGGTGTGAAGTAGACTGGGAGCTGCTTCTGACCACTCAATCCAGCCTCAAGAGTTGTTTGGAATTCATGGCTTTTCTAGTAACAGTAAATTTAAAAGTGCAGGCCAAAGTTGGTGTCGACCACAATGAATGGGCCTGTTATTTCAACTTTCCTCTCCCTAGTACCTGCTATCCTTCGGTGTGATCACAGCCAAGGGAAACAGGCAGGAAATGTCTGTGTGAGGCTGTGTGATATTTCCTGTTTCTAGTAGCAAGTCTGTGAGGCTGCAGCTTCATTTCTTTCCCTTTGATGATCCTATGGACAATGCTTGGGCAAGCCATAATGGTGAGCAGAGTTTCTCTGGCTAAGTCTGCCCTGATTAGGTAAGGAGTGAGTTTCTGCCTACAGCAAACACTGATATACCAGTCTAAGATGGCAGATAGTGACAAGGAGCTGCCAGGAATGAAGTGTTCGTGCAAACAGCACTGGGGTGAATCTATTCCTAGTCCAGGGTAGAGAAGTGAAGAAGAACTTTTAGTGGGGAAATGAGAGATTGGATTGTATTAGTAGGATTATTAAGAGATGGCATAGAGAACACACCAGGCATACAGAAAAAGATCTTTTTCAATATAGTTTGTTTTCAATATAGTTTAATGAGTTAATATTTGTACAGTTAACTGTGGCTAACAATGTTTCAGCCAACCGCAGATCCTTATATATCACTGTGTCCACCAAGGCTATTCTTGTAGCCACCTTAGTTTGCATGAGTACACTCTGATTCCACACAGTGATGAAATTGCCTAACAGTGCATTTCTCAGAACATATCCCTGCCTTGAATTGCTGTGTGACTATAAATGTTTCTGATTACTATGAGCCCAAAGTAGTTTGTGAGACCCCTTCGGTGGTCCTTATCTTACTTATCTTTCAGTCCTCAGATGGCTGCCTGGGACATGACAACTAATTACCACACATTTATTGAACCGATCTGACATTGTTTTCTAACTGGCACTATTACTGACTGTATAATGTTTCAAGGAGTTATTCCCTGCAATTTATTTAATCCTTCCCCCACTTTTAACTTTTAGGCTATGCATTATTTGCATGTGTGTAATATCACGCAAGCACTGTGATGGACATCTTTGTGCAAAAAGTTTTCTATTTTTCAGATTATTTCATTTGTGTAGATTAGCAAAAAGGATTCCTGGAATGCAGGGGGATTAAACTAATTTTCTCAGAGCTTTTTGGATATTAGAAAGAATGAGGGAAGGCAGGACAGAAAGAAATTTCCTGATGGCACTCAATGTGTGTGTGTGTGTGTGTGTGTGAAAGATAGAGAGAGAGAGAGGGAGAGAGAGAGACAGAGACAGAGACAGAGACAGAGATTCAGAGTCACACATAACAGTCTCACACTCTGGCTTGCATAATCGTATTTTCATCTTTATTTTATAGGAAATAAGATTACATCAAAACTATACTTAGCATATTGGCAGTGAGTCTTTTACCACATCTGTGACCACGTCCTTGGTCTACTTACCACGCTGCTGAGAAGAGACTGAGCAGAACTCTAGCCCTCAACGGTGGTGCTGTCTGCCTTCTGGGAGTGGGGGTGGTGCACACGCAGATATGAAAACATCTCTAATTATTCCTAGAAGACAGACACACTAGGAAGCCTAGAAGACAGAACCCACTAGGTGTAGGTTCTGGGTTCTTTTGTCATTTATTGGCCTGGGCCTGTGAATTAGGCTGATGGATGAAAGGTCCCCAGGTGTCTGCCTCTGAGGGATTTGCAATTGGCTGAATACCCAGAGTGTAGCACTTTGGTTCTACAGTCTGATAATCTCGCTTCCTAGCTTTGAGATGCACTTTAGCCACCAGCTCTCCTATGATTGATCATGTGGGACATTTCATGGTCTCTCCTGCCTGGAGATGGACAGGAGTAATGCAGGGCTCAACATGGAGCCACAGAAGTTTCTTGAAGCCACACTGGAACCACTGTGGCTAGTCGGTGGGTCAGAGTTGGTTCCCGGGATGTCCCACCACCAGGGATTCCAGGCTTGTACACATAGCAGGAAGTTGGACTTACGCAGGGCTCTTCCCCAATTCTTCTGCATTCACACTGACTTATCAATCAACTGCGAAGTGCCAGGCAGTGCACTAGGCTAGATGGGAGGGGTCTTGCTCTTAGGATCATTCAACCATCGATCACACATCACTCAGTACTTACTCCAAGCTGGGTTCCGGGGGAACAAAGAGGAAGGCTGAGGTTTTGCTGTGAAAATGTGATAATCAAGTGGAGGAGGCAAGCATGAGAACAGAAGAATTCTCAGTGAGTAGTGGGCCTTGGCCGACAGGGGCAGGCCCAGGAGAACCCTGAGGAGGGGTGGTTATGTACGTCTTGGGTTGGGTGGAGGAGGGGGACTAAGAGGCCTCAACCTGAGTCTTGAGAGAGGAACTGACGTTTACCGGGCAAGAGGGAAAGGAGGACAGTAAATGGCATCCCTGCAGAACGTGCAGCCTGGTGCCTTCTGTAGCATTGGGTATGGCTGGGGCATGGGTGGGCACAATGAAAGACAAGACCGGAGAGGGACGGAAAAGGAAGTCTGGTAGATGAAGGAGGCTCTGGTGGGAGCAGTGGGAGGTCAAGAGGGAGCCCGGTTACTTTAGTTCTGCGTCGGCGGAAACTGTGCAGCGCCTTGTTAAAGAACGGGCCTTGTGGTGTGTGGTGTACCCCAGGGCCAGGGATGCCTGCACGGGGTGTGAGGTCATGGCTGTGAGCCTGGGGGCAGGCGGGTGAAGAGCCGGCCTCTGTAGTCTGAGTTCAGTGGAGTGGTGGGTGGAGACAGAGGTCTGTGAGGTTCTCCGCTTTGGGGAAGATGAACGAGGCCACAAAAGGAGTGAACCCCTCACTAGCTTCCCTAGACCCGGTCAGTATTTTTGGACCTAAAGGATCTCTGAAGGTCCCTAAATGGGCACCTTTACTGTAACAAGGACAGTATTAAACATGGATTTAGGATCTGAATTTGAATTCTAATTCTATGGCCTAGCTAAATCCATTGAGCCTCAGTCTTCTCATCGGTGAAATGGGAACAGTGAGAGTATCAGCCCCAACGTCTTGTGATCACCGCCTGATTAAATGCTAGGTGCTTGGCAGGGAGACCCAGCCTGGCAAACTCCAAGGATTGGCCTTGGTCTCACAGGGGGAGGCAGGCAGCTGGGAGCAAAGTTGACTTCCTTGGGGTCAGCAATAGCCAGTTCCTCTGCCTGCCTCGTTCACCTACGAAGGCCAGACCATGAGAAGCGGGCAGTGCCAGGGCTCTGTGAGGGAGCATCAGGCTGTACTGAGTGAACAGCTTCCTTCGCTCACGCGGCTGCCACTGCAGAGTGACGTAGCTGGGCCTGGGGTGTACTTTGCTAATCGGTGCACTTTCTTAGTGTGGCAGTTGAATATTTTACTATTTAACTTAGCTCCTGTGGGATGACTGAGGCACAACCCCCACCTGCCTGGGACAGTGGTTGCCAGCTCAGAGGGCCAAGAAGCAGAAGAGACAGGCTTGGGTTGACTCCAGGCAAGGAAGCAAGTCCCAGATGAATAATACATTCATTTCCTTTGTAATTCAGATGTCCAGGTGGCAAGTCACTTTAAACCTATCTCTTATAGGTAGAGAGAGTGATAATGGCTTAGTCATCCATTCACCTCTTCTCTTAATCACCCTTCCATCCATCCATCCATCACCATGGGTAATCAGTGTCTTCCCATTCTCTAGGCTCTTGTGGCAGCTCTTTCCATTATGATTGGAATGCAATCTTGATCCTGGAGTTTCCTGGGGGAACACTCCCTTGCTCCGGCACACGGTTAATCACTTCCTGTGAACTGCAGTTCTGGACTCCTCCCCTCATATTCTTCTGGATTCTATCCTTCCCCCATAGCAGTTTGCCCCAAACACAGATATAGCAGCCTTTCTGAGCGTTCAAGGCACCTCTGACTTAAAGATGTCATGAGTAATTAATTGGATTGAGGGTATTCTGGGAATGGTGGCACAGATAAAGAAAACCTAAACTTCCTGTATCAAAGGTCTGTTTCCTGCCTCTTTTTTTTCCCCAGTCTGGTATGCTTCACCTGTAAGCAGGGGCTGGAAGAGTGTGTACCTCCTTCCATTCTACCTAGGGTCTTCTCTTATCTCCTTTCTCTGGGCCCAAAGCCTTGAAAACTCCACCTCTCCACTTACCAAGTTCAGCTCCCTGCCCTTGCCCTTAAGGCAGAATCTTAAATAACTATTTGCAAAGAAGTTTGGCTCTGAATTTGTCTAACATACACTTTCACGTAGAGCCTGGCCTGGCCTTTATAAAACCAAGAGCCAAGTGATAGTAGCACAGCCCCCCAACCCCCAAAGAGAACAGTCTTGACCCAAGAATAATTTTCCCAGTCTCTTTAGATTACAAACTCTCTAGATCCTTCTTGTTTTTATCCTGGTGTCCATCATTCATCTGTGTCCCACAACTTAGTAATCTTTTACATTTTAATTCGTGCAGCAGACAGTTATTGTGCACTTTCTAAGGCCTGGGCTATAACTGGGCACTGAAGATATAGTGTTAATAAAACAGATCCAGACTATGACTTCTCCGGGTTGCCAGGAGACTGAGAGAGGAGATAGCCACTGAATGTATAATACATATTTCAATAGAAATACGAGCTAGAAAAGGAAAGTCCATCCTAACACACTTCCATCTAACTGGCTGCTTGTTTGTTTGTCTGTTTTTGTGCGTCCATTCTTCCCCAGACTCTTGCCATTTGTGACAACAGGCCAGGTTTTGGAGATTCAAATATACAAATGACCTTGGTCCTTTCCTCAAAGTCCACACAGACTGGTAGATGGGAGGAAATGGAGACATAGCTACCAACGATGTGGAGAAGCTGTCCCAGAATAAAGAGGTGTTGGTTCATCAGTGAGAATCAGAAGACAGAAGAAGCACTCTCCTGGGGGAGGCTTGAAGCTTCCTGGAGGAGGCATCATTTGACCAGGACTTGAAGGACGGATAGTAGTTTGGCAGGTGGAGAAGAAGGTGTGGCGTGGCAGGCAGACCGTGGAGCTGCCAGCAGGATTTCAGAGGTAAATGGATTGGAATAGAGTCATGGGTGGCCAGAGTATGGGTAGGGAGAAGTGGCAGATGAGTTGGGGACAGTCTCCCAGGCTTCTACGAAACTCCCCTGGAGAAGAACAGGGGTGTCAAGAGAGGGGCTAAGCCTGTAGGAGACAGGATAGCAGAGCACAAGGCTGGTGGTGGCAAGAAAACAAATGCACATTTTTGGAGGAATTTGGAGCCCCCAAGCCCTGCACTTGATACCCGCTGGGGTGTGTTTGTCTTTTACAGAGAAGCCTGTTACTGCAGGGTAAATTCTCCCTGGTTGCCTGCACTTACCTCCCAGTGTGCTAATGAGCACAGAGCTTCAGGCGATGCCAGAGCCTGTTATTTAGTGTTTGTGGAGTGGATCTGCCAGGCTAGGTAAAGGCGCTGCCAGTTAGAGATAAGGATGCCCTTCCCAGGTCTGGCACCTGGCTGTGCTAGACCAACCACAGGCCAGGGACAAAAGCTATGGGCACAGAGCTCTGTCTGAAAGGAAGGTGAACGTTTGGGCTGGAAACCTGGAAGCAAATGTTCTCCACAGTGCAAGTTAGTTCCCAGGATTTCTCGAAATATGGAGGACTGGAGCTCATGTGTCAGAATGGACATGTGAAGTGGTAACTTTTGCATTTGACCCCAGGGCTGTCCCCATCTGGGATGCTAGACGTGAAAAAATGCTTGCTGTGTATTTTAAATCCCCACTTGAGAAGAGATTAAAGCAAAGGAAAATAAAAATATCCCAGGTGTTGGAATAGAAAAGGTGGAGCACGTGGTAGGGTGAAACCTGAACTGTTGAAATAACAGAAATATGCATCAAAAAGGGAATGGAGGTGATTTTATTCTTGTGTGATGATCTGGTGAGAATGGACCATATGGACAGGCAGTTCCGTTCCGCAAGACTCTCAGGGACCACGTTCCCTCCAACCTGATGCTTCACCATCCTCTAGAATAATAATCTCAGAGCAGGGTCAGGTGTGGGTCACAGACCCAACCATGTTCTGGCTGGTGGAAGAGGGAAGAGTGGATTAGTAGATTTATGGCTCAGAAAATCTCCTCTTTCATAGGGTGAGTCAATTTCATTGTGATAGTTTCCCATCCAAGCCTTAAGAGATGTCATGAGTGCCTGTTTGATCTTCTGAGGACTTCTGACCTCAGCTCTGAGCAGAACCTGCCCATAGGAGTTGTGTCTCTGGAGCTCGGTGGCAGAATGAAACAAGGGAAACTGACTGAACTCCACCCCTGGCCATGAACATAGCAGCTGTTCCAAAACTTGCAGATCTATAAGCAAGAAATACAGACCTAAGGTCATTTGCCACTGAGTTTGGGGATGTTTTTATGCAGCATGATTGTAGCAAAAGCTGGTTGATACAAAGTTTGCACTGAGGGCAAGCCGTTTTCTTTCAAGCAAGCATAAATGTAGTGTAAAAATCAATTTCCTTCACATTTTATTGATCATTGAGCCAGATAGCTGCAAGAGAAGCTGCGCCCTAGCTTCTCCAAGCCCCAAGTCACAGCTTGAAGCTTCAGAGTTTGGTGGGGTGGGGGTTGAGGTGACAGTCAAGAGGAAGAGGAGGTCACCTTTGTTTTGAAGGTGTGTCAAGACTCTCAGCACTTAATTCAGTACCTCTTCCTCTGATAAGGATGTGGAGAGTCTCAGGGGGCCCAGCACTCTATGCCTCCCACGGGGGCAAGGCTTATGGCCATATTCCTCGATTCTGGGTCATTTGCTTTGGCCAGTGGTAGGGGACAAATGTGATGCTCACTGAAGACTCACAAGCCTTTGTGCACCAGGGATTGCTCTCTTGCCACTTGTGCTATTTCACATCCCCAAGAGAAGATGGGCAGCTTCCCTTTTAGCGGGTCAGCCTGATGAGAGACATGAGACACAGGTAGAGAAGAACACAGTCATCCCATCGATGCCAAGTCAGACCAGCCCATCCCCAGCTGTCTATTCACCCGCTAAGGTATGTGTGAGATCTCAGCCTGTATCACTCCAGCCTGGTTCAGAGCCTCAGAAGTGAACAGACCACCCAGAGCTTCATAAAAAATCATAAGTGGGTGTTGTTTGAGGCCACTATAGTGTGGGGTGCTTTGTTACGCACAAGAGCTGCCTGATACAGTGTCCAAACATCCGACCACATCTCGTCTCTGCCCACTGAGCCATGAGGACATTCCAGCCAATGCTATCCCTGACTTGGCCAATGTCCAAACTTCTGGACAGCAGGGGTCTGGCCCCCGGGTACCCTGCTCACTCCTGTGGGGGGAAGTGGAGGAAGAGCTGGCTCAACATGCCCCACTCCAGAGGAAGCCAGAGTCATGGAGAAGCATGGAAGTGGGGAGGACGTGCATTCCACTTGGGGAAATGCACAACTTGATTACTACTCAACATTTGCGGTACCCAGATACTCTAATTAAGAGAAAAGGTCAATAGGTTAAATAAGTAACTTAATCAGAAAATTATGCAAAGTGCCACAAATCAAACATATTACACAGCCCTTGAGATCGATACAGTATGCAAATCGATCACCGGAGATCAGGACAGTTCAGCAACTGGAAGGTACAACTCAAGGAGGCACAGGAAACCCAGCCCAGGCAGGGAAGGCAGCTGCCAGGCCCAAGGTGTACGAGGGACACTGGCCCCTGGGGAGCGTGACTGTGAGGGATGTGTACTGTCTTCTGAGGTTGCAGAAGAGGCCCAGGGTCATCAGCTTCTCATCTGCACAGTGCTGCATGTCAACATTGGCACTGAGCCTGGGTTTGGGGGAGCTACAGGCCTGACTTAAGTCTTGGTCCTCCATCCGCTTTGCATTGTGGCCTTGGGTGAGCCATTAATGCTCCTGAGCTTCATTAACGAAGCAGAGATACTAATACAAGCCTCTCCTGTGTGGGGATAGATTATCAGTTCTGACCACCGTGAGTGTGTGTGCTTGTGCATGTGTGTGTGTGTGTGTGTGTGTTTGTGTGTGACAGAGAGACAGAGAGAGAGAGAGAGAATGAATTAGGGCTTTTAGCCCTGAGTCCAAGAGAGATTTCCTTTCTGTCTACCCTGTCTTTTCACCAACGTCTTGTAGGCAGGACGCTGATCAGGGACCAGCAGAGGGTCTCTGATCCATTTAGCATGGTGGTCCTCCACTGGGGCTGAGATTCAGCATGTCTGGAGATGTTTTCTGGTTGTTAGACTGTGGAGTGAGGATGTGCCGCTGACATCTGGTGAGTAGAGGCCAGGGATGCTCCTAAACATTCTATAATGCACAGGACACACCCCATTCCCCTAACAAACACTTCACCAACCCACAGTTCTACAGGGCTGAGAAGCCCTGAGTCGGGGATTGAGTAGCTTACGGGACAGAGAAGGGGTGACCGAACCAGCCAAAGCATACAAGGTGCAGGAGTCCTGTCCAGGGACCAGTGGTCTCAGGATGCTGGGTGAGCCCTTGACCCATCCCAGCCTCCATCAGAGGCCCCCTAGGAGTCCCTGCCCCAAACCTGTGAGAGCGGGCAGAGTTTGCTCCGGGCAGGCCTGCCAGCTGGGTTGCAGCAAGGCCAGCATGGGACAGCCCTTCCTGGCTTACAGACAAAGGCCTGGCCTGGCCCTGGTGAGGGGGCGGCCTCCGTGGGAGGCTACCCTGGTCCAGCACTCCCTCAGCCTGAAGGAGTGTTGTAGAATGGACCCTTATTTGGGCTTGCTTTCATCCTTGGAATGGTGGGACTGCCTGGTTTTTCCCAGGCTTTCCTGCTGCTCGAGGAAGGGAAGTGAGACCTTGGGGACCTTCTGAGGCCTGGTGTGGCAGGAGGAGCACCCTCCCCCAACCTGGGAACAGAGGGCAAGGCCTAGGGTCCTGTCCTTCTGCAAGGTCCTGTGCTGCTTCTGGGAAGAGAGTGTGCTCTCCTCCAAAGCTTCCATAGGCTCCAGGCCCCTGAAGGGATGATCTGCCTGGAGTAAGGGGCTGAGCAAGGAGTCCCAGGGAGAGGGGACAGGAGGCCATCAGTTCAGGGCTCCTTGGGGCAGAGACAGGATGCATGTTGAGCAGGGTACAGGCTTGGGCGGTGGAAGGAGGGAAACGGAGAAATCCTTTGGTGTCTTGGGGCTCCTCCTACAGAGGCTGCAGACCCCGGGCCTCTGAGATCAGAGGGTGAAGACAGGTCAGACTCACACCACGGGGTTAAATTTTCACATAGTTTCTGTGGTTAGGAAACCAGGCACAGCTTAGTTGAGTCCTCAGAGTCCAGAGGCCTCCCAAGGATGCTCACCAGGGTGCCAGCGAGATCCGCAGTTGTCTCGGGTGTGACGGGGCGCGCACGTCCTGTAGACACACCTGAGGTCCGAAGCTGACAGCCGGAGTGCACTTCTTGACCAGAGGCCCCTCCGGAGGAGGAAATCAACCTGGGAGGGAGAGGAGGAGAGGGTGAGTGAGGGAGTCGGGGTGAGCAAATCGGAAGGAGAATCTTTCTGCACTTGAGATGGGAGATCCAGTCGTCTCTTCCACACCTGTGGAAGAGAGGTGGTGGCCCCAGCCCGCTGTGGAGGAGAGGGGGTCACACAAGTGTGAATCTGGAGCCAGTTAGCATGTGCCCACCACAGCCACCAGCCAGGCAGGGAGGTGTGCTGGCCTGTTCCTCAGCCCCTTCCCCTCTGGAGAGAGCCTGTTTCTCTACTCTGAGACGCCCAGGGGAAGCCCCGGGACAACTCAGGTGGAGCTGGAGCTGGCGCAGAGCACTTCTCCCCCATCACTTCCAACTTCAGTCCTCAACCTCACCCCAGACAGAGTCCCAGGGTCTTTTCGATTTCAAACTTAGGAAATGGATGCCTCCGTTTGGCTGTGGGTCAGAGACGTCAGGGCCTACTCCCCGTTTCAGAGGTTCTGGGCAAGTCACCAGTTCACAGAATTTCTCCCCTAGAAAGGCAGAGACTGCCTGGGGATCTCTGATCCCATGCTTTGTTCTATGCTAAAACCTTCTCCACTGAGCAAAGAGGACCTCCACATCCCATGGACTCACACCTGGGAGACTCCTGTGCCTCTGGAGGAGTTCACATGCATGGAGGTGTCTGGAGAAGCAGGGGGCTGGGAGCAGGCAGGAGTGGGAGGGGGCACCTGCCTTCTGCCAGCTGCAGCCCTGGGCTCTCTGGAGATCTGGGAGGTGGTGTGGGAGTTCCTACAGAGGACAGAGAGCGGTCCAAAGTGACTCCCCACAGGGATAGCTTCCCAGATGTACCTCTTTGTCTTAGCCTGGTCCCCAGGAGCTTGCCAGCGTGAGCATTTTCTGCTCCTACCTCCTGATCTGAGCTTTGCCCTGGGCCCTCCCCCAGCCCGGTTCTCTACACCGGCCCAGGGCTGGAGCCATTGTGTTCACAGTCTTCGGAGGACAGGTGTCACTGGTGCTGGGAGGTAGGGGCTCCACCGGGCAGGAAGGTGCTGCTGGCAGGGCACAGGGAGGAGGTGGTGAAAGCCACTGCATACATCTCAAATTCATTTCTAACTCGCTTTCCTTCTGAAGTGGTTTGGAGGCAGTGCGATATCTGAAAAGGCAGCTAATGTAGGTGCTGTAAATAGTACGTCCACAAGCTGTAATGGAGGGAGAGAGAGTGCAAAAGATGGATTAAGTGCCTACCATGGGCTTGGAAAAAAAATCCTTTTGATCTCTCCCTACTACACAATGCCCTATTACCTTGTTGGTTTGCATCAGCCAGAGAGAGGATGTTTCTTATTGTGATTGCTACAAATTGGCACCTGTTTCTCAGAGAGTAGCTTTCCCCTGAATTAAGTAGAGTGCCTGCTCCATCCCTGGTGCTGAGGACCTCCTATTAGTGCATAATGTCAGTGCTGAGCGCCTCCTGCCTGCGCTGTCTTGGGGACCTGTGGCTGGCCACACTCCCTGCCTCAGCTGCCCAGGTGCTCTTGCAGCTGAAGGCTCCTCTCCAGAGCCTGTCTCTCCACCCTGGCTGTGACGGATCACAGAGCCACTTGGGAGGTGTTGTGCTGACCTTTGAATTCATTGCCTTTCTCTAATATTGGGCTTTCCAGTGTCTCTCTTTTATTGAATTAATGAATTCATTCAACAAATATGTATCGAGTACCTAGTATGTTCCAAGCATTCTGAAGGGTGCTGGGGATACAGCGCCAAAGGACACCAAGTGTCTGCTGTCACAGGGCTTGCAAAGTAAACACAGCCACGCACTTATCCACCTCCAGACTAGGGCCATCCAGGAATCCTTCTTGTCCCTCAGTCTCCATAGTCAACTGACCCCAAGCCACCCATCTCTTTCTCTCTCTCTTTGTCAACATAGGCATCAAAGTTGGTCTGTCTACTTCTTTCTCGCCTGCTTGCCCAGGTCCCAGCATCTCTCACTTGGTCTCTGACATTAGCCTCTTGTATTAGTCTCCCATTTGCTGCTATAACAAATTATTACAACTCTGGTTGCTTAAAGCAACACAATTTTATTGTCTTCTAGTTCTGGGTTCAGTGGTCTGGCACAGTGGTCAGTGGGCTGACTTTGAGCTGTCATCAGGGCTGCATTTCTTCCTGGAGGCTCTGGGGAACTTCGCCATTGCCAGCTCCTAGAAGCCTCCTGCGTTCCTGAGCTCCCCGAACCTCCTTCTGGCTTCAGAGGCAGCCGTGATGGTCCTGATCCTTTTCACAGTACGTTGCTCTCACCTCCCCTTCTCCCTCCCTCTTCTGTTTAAGGATGTTTGTGATTATACTGGGCCACTCCAGATAGTCAGGGCAGTCTCCTGATTTTAAGGCCAGCTGATCAGCAGTCTTCATTCTATCAGCCTCTCTTTTTTCCATCTTCTGTCCCCTTTGCCACAGCACTGAACATAGTCAAGGATTCAGGGGATCAGGACATTGGAGAGGAGCTTGGTTTGCCCATCTGACCTCCTAAGTTGTTCTCCTGCCTTCATTCTTGTCCCCCTCCCAGCTATTCTCTAAATAGCAGGACCTTTAAAAACAGTCATGTGAGATTATATCACTATCTTGCCGAAAACTCTCTCTGGATGTTCTTAGGACAAGGATCAAGTTATTCACCCTGCAGGCCCTTCCTGCCTCCCAGCCTCGGGCCGCTGCCTGTCTCACCACCCTTGCTCACCAAGAACCACCACACCTGCTCCCTGCAGCACCTGAGCTCGCACTCCTGCCCACCCTCTGCTGCAGGGCCTTGGAACAAGCTGTCCTTTTCCTCGGGCTGTGGTGCTTAGGGCTCAGGCTAAATGTCTCCTTGGAGAGAAGGTCTCTCGCCACCATCTGAAGTCAGTGTGCGTGTTATTCTCTCAGAGCCCTGACCAGGGTGCCTGATTTCTCAGCCACTCCTTCTCAGAGTCTGACCCCACTGGACTGCAGATTGTGATGGCAGGAAACTTCCTGCCCTGTCTGCACCCTGGGATTCCAGAAGATACCATGGAATGATTGCATAGTGATATTATTTGTTATATATATATATCTCCTATATGTCTACACAGCCATATATGTTTGTGCAAGTAGAAAGTTCAGGAAGGATCAAATTTCTTGCAGGCGAGTAGACTGGGGAAGAGAGAAGGTGACTTCCCCATTTTACTTCATGCACATGTGGTTGCTTAAGGAATCCTTTTGTCGTAAGAATGAGTAACTTTTTTGGGGAGGTACTAGATTAAACCCAGGGACTTTGCACTGAGCTACATCCCCCCAACTATTTTTATTGTTTTATTCTGAGACAACGTTTTGCTAAGTTGCTCAGGCTGGGCTTAAACTTATGATCCTCCTGCCTCAGCACCCCCAAATGCTGAGATCACAGGTATGTTGTTTAAAGAGGAAAAACTCGAGATCATCAAAATGCTTTCTTCCAACTGAACATGACTAGATGCCATAGAGGTGAGCAGGGATCTATTTTTGAAATGTTGTGCTTTCTGTACACCTCTGAGACATGTTGTGTGTGTCTGCATGGGGCCTCAGTTCCCTGGCCTGTCCTGTCAGTGCCCCAGCCCTAAGAGTGAGGTCATGTCAGCTCTGACCCCCCAGGACCCCCATTTTCCCAACACAGCTCTTCCTCACCTGGGGAACAAAGACAGATCACACGTGGTGTGTATGTGTTGTGTGGTAAGCTTGTATGTGGTGTGTGTGGTCGTAGGTATGGTGCATGTGGTGTGCTGTGGGGGTGGGTGTGCCATGTGGTGTGTGTTTGTGCCTTGTAGTATTTGGGTACGGAGGGTGTGGCTGGTGTGTGTGATTTGTGTGTGTGGTGTGAAGTGGGACATACATGGTTATGCACTGTGAGTGTGTGGTGTGTGCGTGTGTGTGTGTGTGTGTGTGTGTAGTTGTGGACCAGAAAGCCAGAGCACAGCCCTCTGCCATTTCTTCTTGGGGGCCTCTGCCCATGCCGTGTGCACAGGAGCTCTTGCCTGCCTTTTACCTGGTCTCAGCTGACCACCCTTTCATTCCTGGGTCCACTGGTAAGGCCTCCACTCTGGCCTCCTGACTCTTGCCTCTCCCCAGGTGAGCTGGGCCACCCTTCCTGGCCAAAGAGGATGACTTCTGACTCCCCTCTGTCTGGTCCCTGACGCCAGCCGCACAACCTCAGCACTCACTTTGGGGAAGTGATTTAAGCCCTTTGAGCCTGCCTCAGTGTCCCCATCTATGACATGACTAATGTCAGTGGGCGTGACTTTGAATGGGGTGATCTGTTTCAACTCCCTGCTCAGAACCTGGGGAGGGAAGGGTGGTCCTCAGGGCCATGGGGCACCATCCATGAGTCAGGGCAGCAGCGAAGCGTCCGGGGCAGGGGAAGTCTTAGGAGGCAGCAGCCCCAAGCGGAGCTTTAGGACAAGAAGCCTCTCTAGCTGGGGATGTGGGGATGGCACCACACACACTCAGCCACATGGGACGGGAGTCCAAGAAAAGAGCGGGTGGATGCAGCCGCGGGGGAGAGAGACAGTGCCCAGTAGCAGAGGCTCAGCCGCGGGCACAGGGCCAGTGCCCACAGGAGGCATGGGGGCTCCCAGCCTCTGTGCTGCCTTATCCAAGCCATTTGGGTTTGGCGGGAACACACAGCAGAGCCTGAAGAGGTGGCTGTGGATTTTTCCCTTGAGCTCTCAGATGTCTTAAAATTGGTCCGAGTAATTTTTTCCCCTCAAATTGTTCAAAACGTTCTGTTTTTGGCCTGAGTGCTTGGGTTTCACATTGCCTCATGGAAAAGGCTCTGGGGCACGCTTGGAGGTCTTGGGGAGCTTAGTGAGCCTGGGCACCTTGTCTACTCACCCTGCTACTGCTCTGCCAAGCCAGGCCCAGGGCTGGAGGAGGGAGGTGGCTGGTGGGTACTAACAGCCTGGGCTGCTGGGAGCCCAGCCAGCTGGGGCCTGGTACCGGCCCCTGGCTCCGGAAACAGCTGCCCAGGAGGGAGGGACAGAGGCTTGGGCCTGTTCTGGCGGCTCTGTGGCTCTGACTGTGCTGGCTCTGGTTGTGACATCTGTGACAGGATGGCGATGTGGGTGCTGAGGGCAGAAGCTGTGGGCAGTGGGACGGCTCTGCTGTGGAAAACTCTTCTCACACTGCCTGCTTGTGTAAGGATGGGATGCTCCTCAGAACTCTTCTTTGTTTACCTCAGGATAGCCCCCCTGACCTGGGAGCTAAATGCTGTTTTTCTAGAATGCATGGTGAATGCCCTCTTGGGGGTGTGCAGCCAGAGGCACGGCCAAGAGGGAAACGACCTTGGGGATGGGGTCACAGAGAAGGGAAGTCAACTCACTCTGGGCCTGCACAACCCCAGGTCCATGCCAGTCACAGGCATATCTCAGGAAGGAACTTGGCTGTTTCCTGTGCAGGGTTTAGGGGTAGGGTAGGGTCTTCTCCTTTGGTGCTGGTCTCCAGAGGAAAGTGCTGAGTTCTCCATGGGGCGATGGTGGGGGGCAGTTACTGTTTCTTCTTGACACCCTCCTGCCTTCTGGTCCCTTCTGGTTCAGGCCTGGTTTTACCTGCAAACACAGAAAAACAAGAATGGTCAGTTTGTGTGAACTAGAGATTTATTAAAAAATGTGTCGGGAAACTGGCAGAAACCACGCAGAGCCAAGGCTACACCCACACAGTGATTCATGCCCAGCTGAGCAAGGTCCACAGAAACATCTGCCCAGCTATAGTGCTTGCTCTTAAGAACTCAGTTTACATTAGAATTGGCTCATATGAGGTATGATTGAGATATAAACTGAATGTTTAAATTAAAAAAATGTGTTAAGTCAAAGACACATTGCCATTAACCTCCCTCAGAATACTCCCCTTCACTCCAAACGCTCTCTTCTCATCGTTCTGCCCATTTTCTCAAACGGCTCTGGAAGTCCTCTTCGTGAGTGTCTTTATGAGGTGTGATCAAAAATGTGGTGAATACGGTTGCTGATTGCTTTCTAATAGAAGTGTGGACTCATAAAAACATGGCGGTGGGTCCTCATCCACTTTCCTCATCAGATCTAGCCCCGTGTGACTTCTGGATCTTCCCCAGAGTTCTATCCAGAGCATGGCAGTAGCCATGACAGAGACACTGAAGACGCTCACAGAAAAGAACCTCTAGACCTGCTCTGGAAAATGGGAAAGGTGTATGTTAGACGTGAGGGGAGGATTTTGAGGGGGGTTAATGGCAATATGTCTTTTGTTGTTGTAATGATTTTATTTTAAAGTCTTAAACATTCATTTTAATGGGAAGGACTACCTAACGGAACACTTCACCTTTGGGTGGGCTGCCCAGAGGGTGGTGCTTGTTGTCATGAGAAGTACGCTACTTGAGACTTTGTGGGGCCAGGCATGGAAGCTGAGGTTAGGGCTGAGCGGTGACTCTTGCCTGGTCAGCAAAGTTATTCCTGGGGCCGAGGACTGCTGGCCATGGTCACTCCCTAGGGGTGAAGAGGTGAAGGAGGTGAAGAGGAGGAGAGGGCAGGCTGGCTCTGTGAGACCTGACCTTGTGTCTGTTGGCCGCTCTTCTCCCTCGATCCAAGTGACCTGGTGTGGGTTGGGGTGCTGCTTCTTCTAGGGAGGCCCCAAGAAGTAGTTGGCCTCCTAGAGCTGTGGTCCATTCGGTATATGGTTGGCAGAAGCCAACCTGGGGCTTCGTAGGGCCACGGGGCAGGACGGAAAGTGTGGGCTGGCAACTGCTGCTGGTTTCTTTGCAGGGGACACTGCATAAACATTTGCTGGAAGGATGGATGACGGGATGGTATGTCACTCACGGTCCTGTCAGCTAACGGTACACTGAGTCTCAGGGAGTCTCTACACCATGTCTCCCTTCCGGAAGCGGATGCATGTCCAGGAAGTCTCAGAGTCCCATTCCATCCTGTGCAGGCTCTGTCCTGAGGACGTGAGAGTGACCTGTGATTTCAGCTCTCTGTGGGGAGGACATTTTCAGATTGACTTCCCACGAGGGACAGAACAACCTCATGCCCAGGCCCACGGCCCCGGTCTGGCTCGGTAGGACTCATCCCCTCCCTCTCCCATTTCCCACCTTCCTCCTCCTTCCCAGGGTTCCTAGAAGTGCGACTCTGGCCACCAGCTGCTGCCTGTCCAGGTTCCCTGTTGGATTATGAAGCTTAACATTTTTGTGAGGGAAGAAGAAAGCCTTCCTTCGGGAAGCGATAAGAACATTCCATCCTCCTCTGGCTCCAGGGAGCCTGGGAAACAATCACCAAAGGGAGAGTCCCTAGGGAAGGCTCCCAGGGCACTGTGGGCTGCTTTCTACTCCTGCCCCTTCCTCTCTAAAGAAGCCAGTGCCTGTCGATGGTCTGGGAGGAGGGCAGACCTCGGGCTTGGGGGCTCTGGTCCCTCTGAGCACAGGGCTTTTCCCCTGGTGGGTGGTGAGGAGGTGAAAACAACCTAGGGAACCAGCCACCTCCACAGTGGGCTGTGCAGAGTTGGAGCCAGGGAACTTTCCCAGGGGTGCATTCCGAAGAAGGGGCCCATGCCTGTTGGGGGGATAGAGGGGTGGATTCATAGGTGGGTCCGGGTGTGGACCCCACTCTGGGGCTAACGTGAGAGGCACAAGAGCAGAGCCTGACACTGCAGCGAGCACTGGGGCCCGAGTGAGGCCCCCACTGCAGGAAGTGTTGTCAGAGCATTGTCCCGGGTGCTCCTTCTGCCCTGACCGCCCTCCTCTCTCCTCCCTCCCTCCCTCCCTCTCTCCCTTTCCCTGGAGCCTGCCCCGTGCCAGCGCTGTACCCGGCAAGGCCAGGCTGCTCCTCCTCGGTGCTCTGCCTCAGGCCTCTACTTCTTTCTTCAGCCAGTGCCCCTTCAGACTGGACTTGAGGACATTTCCTACCGTCACCTTCTCAGGGAGGCTCTCTACCTTAAGTGGAGAGCCACCCCTGCCCCAGGACAGTTCTCTTCCCCTCCCCTTAGCACCACAGATACTGCTTGACTCAGGACGGTTACATCCAGACAAAAAATGCGCATAAAACAGCACCCCTATGGAACATCCTAGCTTAACGGCACAGTGCCTGGGAGTGTGGGTTTCCCCGAGGCTTGGCATCACAAGAGAACATGGTATACTGCCGAGGGGAAATGATCAAAATCCCAAATTTTGTGTGTGATTTACCTTTATTTTTATTAGTACATGTTTGCAGTACATAGCGATTACATTCATCATGGGGAGTTGCTACAAGTACACAACATAACTTTATTCTTTTTTATCCTCCTCCCTTCCTCTCCCTGAAGTACAATTTCAATGACTATGTGTTGCTTTTGCACCATTTTATAGTTGAAAATGCTTAAGCCAAAATATTCGAACCCAGGTACTATCTGTACTATCGCCCACTAGCTTACATATTTTAATTCTTGGTCACATTTCTTGTTAGCCTCTGTTCTGTAAAATTTAAGTATCCTGAAGGCAGGAATGTCCTCCCCATACCTAGAAGTGTGGCTGGGCCTGAGCAGGCTGTGGACTCAGGGACCTGGCCAGAACCCAGGGATGCGCTGTGACACAGGGGGCAGAGGAGAGGTGGGCATGGAGGAGAATTTGGGAAGAGACTACTTATAGCCATGTGCCTGGTTATGGGGAAACATCAGGGGTGGGGAGCCACAGTGTGTTCACTACCCAGGGCAGGGGAGTGGCTACCTGGGCACAGGGCTCAGCAGGGCCCTGCAGGGCGAGGGGCTTGGAGTTGAGCCAAGATGCTTGGAGGTCAACCTCTCACCCCTGTGGATGGGGCAGAGCTCTGGAGGAGCCCATGGGGCTGAGCCACACAAAAGTGTCTGTTGGATGGATGGATGAACAGACGGATGGATGGATGGACTGACCCCATAAGAAACTCGCACATTGTTGAAGACAAACATCCTTTGTTTGCTCCTTCATTTGTTCCCATCTCCCCAGACCCTGTTCCCAAGAGGGTAAGTGTCAGGAACTAGAGCTGCTAGTGCCTGGCCAGCATGGCTTTCTGCTGGGATCCTGCGTGACTGTGCCCCTGGAGAACACCTGGAGAGGCAGGCAGGAAAGTAATCTTCAGGTTCCTGTGGCACCTGCTAAGTCAGGCCAGTCTGGGTGGAGGCATTGGGTGTGGGAAGACATTGTTTATCGTTTGTTTTTCTTGAAGTTGAGGAGGAGGAGGAGGAGGAGGACACAGAGATGAGAGACAGACTTGGCCCTCTAAGTCTTTAATCTTGTCATCATTCACATGTGCCGGGCCTCCAGCCCTTAACCCACTGAATCTGCACCACAGCTCCATACAGTCTTCAATGCTAGGCCCATTTGCCTGTTGTGGGAACTGAAGCTCAGAGAGATTGAGCAACTTGCCCACGCTCCACAGCTACGAAGTAGGAAAGCTGGCATTTGAACCTTGGCACTCTGTCGCCAGCACCTATGCTACCATCCTGCCGATGTGATGAGAGGGTGGTGATGGGCAGGGATGGGCCGGCCTGTGAGGAAGATCTGGTGTTTTCCTGCCATCTGGGTAGGAGGAGCCCTACAGGGAGGGGACTGGTGAGAGTCCAGTGTGGACTTTGGTCTGGGTGCTGCCGGGTGAGGCAGGCGTACTTGGGGGTGGCCCCAGGCTCCGGAAGCCAGCCCTTACCGTTCCTCCATCCCCACTGCCGTCTCCTCTGTCTCTCACACCCAGAGTCGTGCAGCGACTTCTGCCCCGTCCATCTGTTCTCGTCTCACCCTGGCCCCGGTACCCTCCACAACGGAGTCCACGCCCCACTGCTCCTGACGCTTAGTGGCCCCGGAACACTGAGTCCAGACCCCTCCCACGCTCCGGCAGGCCCTGCAGGCTCTCCCCATCTACCCCACCAGCCTCATTTCTGACCACCGCCTGTCTCCTTTTCCAGTGTAGGCCACACGCGTTCCTGCTGGTGGTGGATACCTCGTCAGTCCTGCCTTGGGACTGTCCCCCTTGTAGGAATACTGCTCCCCCACATCTCCAGAGGCTTCATTCTTTTATACTACTGAGATTCAAGCTCAAAAGTCACCCCAAGGACTTTTAAAAATCATATGTGAGAAAGATAACGCCCTCATTAGAACATAAGCCTTTCGAGGGAGGATTTAGTCTGTTTTGATCAGGGCTGAACTCTGTACCCTCAGTGCCTAGAGCAGTGTCTGGTGCCCACTGTATGAGTGTGCTAGGTCGGGAGCTCTGGTTAATGGTGGTGTGCCAACTTGATTGGATTAAGGAACACCTGGCTGACTAGTGAAACATACTTTCGGAGTGTCTGGGTGGGTTATGGAGGTGTACCCTTGGGATCCGTATACTGTCCCTGGCTCTTTCCTCTCTGGCACTGTTGCTCTGTTCTGCTTCCTGCTGCCTTAGACTAAGTAGTTCTGCTGTGCCACATCGTCCTTGACGATGTTCCTGTCTTGGAGCCAGTCATCCTCGAACTGAATCTCTGGAAACCAGAAGCCAAATCAAACTGTTCCTCCCGCTCTAAGTTGTAGGCTTAAGTTATTTTGTCTCAGCCATGGGAATGCTAATACGGGACTCGTCCAGCCACTTACTACCACTGGGCCTTTGATCCTTCTGCCCTCCTCTCTGCTCAGGGAATTCCGTTGGCGCTTTTGATTGAATCCCAAAGGTCACTTCTTCAGGGAGGCCTTCTGCAGCTCACCTGCCCGCGTTGGTCTTCCACATATCACTCTGACCCTGCGCTTTTGCCCCCGGACTTCTGCTTTTGCATCTGACATTTGCCCTGACTGGTTCCACGTCTCTGTCCCACTGACAAGAGGACTCCGTGGGGAACGTTTGGGACTGTGCTCGTTTGTCGACTGCCGTGCGCCTGGTACACAGTCTTGCCTCACGGGTGTGTGTTGATGCGCTGGAGGGACAGCTGGGCCTCATCTGGTATCAGGATAAGAACCCGGCCTCCCTGGCTACTTCTGTCCAGAAAGGTCAGGAAAGCTCTGCTCGCCCTTCCGAGATGTGATCACAGTCATCCCCGCACCCTGTGAGGTTGTGAGCTTCTCCTCCTTCACAAGGAGTCAGGCTGGGGAAATGAGGAACTTTCCCCAAGTGATCCACCAGGAGGCCACAGGCTCAGCCCACACTTGGCCACCTACCTTGCCTGCTCCTTCCCCCAGGGGTCACCGGGGTGGACGTGGCTCTGTAGTGAAGTGTGGAGAGGGTCGGTGATCTCTAACACGTGGGAGGTAGCCTCTCTGTTTGCCCTTAAGAATCTTCCCCTTGCCCTGTGCCCCGTTTTAGGGATTTTTTGCTATGTAACAAATTACCCCAAAACACAGTGGTTAGAAATCACACATCGATTATATCACAGTTTGTGCATCGCGAGTCCCAGAGGCGGTTCAGCCGGCCTGTGGCTCCAGGGTCTCTGCCAGGGTGCTGCCCAGGTCGGCAGGGGATGGGGTCACACTCACTCAGTGACTTCTGGTGGCACCCGGCTCCTTGCTGGCTGCTGGCCGTAGCCCGCCCTCCCTCCACCCGTTGCCTCCTCGCCTGGCAGCTGGCGTCATCAGAGCCAGTGAGCTGAGAAGGCAAGTGTGAGCTGGAGAGAAGTGTCAGCTCTGTAGCGTCACGGCAGAGGCCTCCCATCCCTTTCTCTGTGGTCTGAGGACCATGCCTCTAAGCTTGGCTCGCACTCAAGGGGAGGGGATGACACAGAGTCAAGGCCAGGAGGCGGGGAATCACCGGAGGCGCCACACAGCCCTGTCCTGTGTTGGCCGCTGTCACGTCGTAAACTCCTACCTGGTGTCTAACCTTGTCCTGTTCACCAAACTTGTAGAGGTGGTGCAAGCATCCATCTGTTCAGCGACTTCATTTCCTCAATAGACCTTAACGCTGTGGCTACTGGGCCCTGGATCTTGATGGCTGGCGTTACAAACTCAATAGTGCTTGAAAGAGACAGATCTGTAAAAAGAAAAGGTAGAATTTAGCACCTGCTCAGGAGGATTTTTAGGAAGTATTGTAATACACACTTAGATAGCAGTCAAAGCGTTTTGCATACATTATCTCATTTAATCCTCACAACAACCTACACAGTAGGTACATTTTTATCACTCCATTTTATATAAGAAGAAACTGAGGCACAAAACGGTTACTTGACTGAACATAGGAATCCCAGCACTCTGCAAATCTGAGACAGGAGGGCCCCAGTTTGAGCTTAGCCAGCGCAGCTTCACAACTCAACAAGACACTGTCTTTAAAACACACACACACACACACACACACACACACACACACACACACACACTACATTAAAAGGGCTCGAGATGCATGTTGGTGTGAAGGTCCTGGGTTCAATCCCCACTACCACTAAAACAATTTTTTCAAAAAGAATTACCTGTGTGCTCAAGGTCACACAGTTGGCCAGGCAGTCAGGCTCCTGAGCCCAAGCACTCAAGTTGCCGGGCCACCGTGTCTCTTCAAAGACTCCTAGAGGGTGATGGTGTTGGGCCAGCCTCCCTTCGGAGCACTTGTCCTGTAGCTTTTAGCGTCAGTCCTTACCTTTCGGGGTGTTGATAAAGCTGCCCACTGGATTTTTGGGGGTGGGGAGAGAAGTAAGGAAAGCCACTGGCAAGCAAAGGAAGAGAGTTGTTTTGGTTTAAAAGATTGACATTTTAATAAACTGCTTTTAATTAACAGCACTTTGAAATTCTGAGTGGTGAGCTCTCCATCTGAAAACACACCGGCGAGTGGCTTCTCAGAGACTCTGTGCTTGTGGGTGATCTCCCTTCTTGAAACAAACCCAGACCCTCCAGTTACAATTTATTTTTCATTCCAAAAATGATCTTTACTGCAAATGTAGCTTTGGTTCGAGCGAAATAGAAATCCTTATTACACAGGCAGGAATTTGAAACAGGGCCCGGCTCACTGCGTGCCACTAGAATCCCTGATTACTACCCAGGATGCCTCCCACGCGGGAGCGGGCCTCTGAGCTGCACCCAGGCTCTGGGACCCAGTGGGCTAGGGGGCACACAGCCAGGTGGCCCCCACGCCAGCCTCCGAGGGACTTGGAGGGAAGCCGTGGGCAGAGGGAAAAGAGAGTAAATGGCGTAGAGAACCTTGTTGAACATCTACTGAACCCTAAGTCCATTTCCACACATTATCTCACGTCAGTTTTCCAACAGCCACTTCCGGCAGTTGTCAGCGTTCCACAGAGCCTGGTAAACTTTACCTCTCTTATTCTGGATCGGCTGGGAAATAAGACAAAAGTGGAAGGCAAATAAGAGACAAAATAGTTATTACTGGGGAAGGTGGCTCGGGTGCATTCCAGGTGGGCTAATACTGCACCTCACAGTTCCGTGCCCACGGCTATTTGGGGTTTTTCGTAGTCCCCAGCTCTCCTGGCCAATCTTCTCCAGCTCCGGTTCTGAGGCCCTTCCTGGGGTCCTCTATGGAAAGTTCTTCCACAGACGGAAGCCACAGTCTCCTCTCCACAAGGTTGAGGGTATGGTCATTCACAGACAGGGAAATTGTGTCTTGGCAACATTGTAGGGTGACATATACAGTAAGTGCTGAAGCAAGCATTTGGAGAGACTGTGGGCCCGGACTGGGTGCTACGGAAGTGACGACATGGCCCATGCCACACAGGTGAGGGTCTAGGGTGATCCTGCTATGCTAGGAAGTGTCCTTGTTGATCGTTATAAGGAGCTCTCGTCGTGACTACCCCAGGTGTTTTGAGATGCCGCGAGGGGCTGCAGAGACAGAGCCTTGCACAGTGATTCTGCTCAGCAAACAGGCCCAGGAGGAGTCTGGTCAGAGATGGGGAGAGGGAAGGACTTTCTTTCACCCTGCAGAAAGATCCTAGAGGATGATGCAAAGCCTCAGCAGACACAACCGAGAGTGTCTCTGGCAGTCCTGCTGGGACCCTAGCAGGGTTCTTGAGCCTCACAGCCTCTGGACAGGGTAACAGCAGAGGCCCGTGGGCACCTGACTGCCTTCCTGGAAAACGTGAGCTTTGCTTTTCAGTGCTCTGGCACATAGCGGTGGGTCTGGCAGGAGTCCCAGGAAGGCCAGGGGGAGCAGATTTCTTCAGCTGGCCAGCATCTTACTGTTAATTGCCCAAGCCAGAGAGCCCAAGAGGCAGGACAGAGGCCACCTGGCCTGCAATGGGCTCTGCTGGACTAGAGCAGGTGGGTGGGGTGCTTGATTTTTAGCCGAAGCCTCGCCAAGGACCCTCTCTAGGTGGGCAGGGGCAGGTGGCTGGGGGAGTGTTTGTGGGAGGCAGGAAGGAGGACCCTCTGCACTTGAGCTGCTCTGGAAAGGGGCCAGGAGAGGGCCTGCTTTGCCAGCCTGCCGAGCCCAATGGAGGACAAGTTCTCCGGGATCCTCAGAAGAAGGCTGGGTGCTGGGCCCTGCCTGGGAGGTTGTGTGGCTGCCTTTGGAACTCAGTTAAATGGATTCCAGTACAATGCCTGCTTCCCGGTTTCCTCTTGCAGTGGCTCTGTGGAGACACAGAACTGAGCCTCACACTGCTTCCGGAGGAATACTAGTGAGTGAGTCTCCAGGGGTACGGGTGAGATGCAGCACCCACATTTGAAAATTGCACCCAAAGACTGTGCGCCCTACCAAGGTTGCAAGCCTTGTCTCTACAGCCTGCAGGTTTAACCACTGCCCCACACTGCACTGCTCTGGATCCTCTCCAGGGCAGACCCCCTGTCAAGATGAGCACCGGGAACATCACGACAGTGTTACAGGAAAGGTACCAGGCTGGGAGCCTAGAATCAGGAGGGAGCCCTTCTCATAGGGAAGAGCCCAGGGATACTTCCTGGAGAAGGGAGGGGAGCTGGGGAAAGGTCAGAGATTGGCAAGGCTGCCAGGAATTTGGCAGGGACTCTGATCTTTGTCCATCCGTGTGCTCTTGATTCCTTAGGTACAGGGGAGCCTTGGTCAGTCTATGAGCACAGAAGTGGCCCCGTCAGAAAGCTGTCCCTTGTGACTTCCACTACTCTTTCTTTCTCCAGGAGGATGCTGGGAAATGGAGTTTGCAGAAGAATCCATTGAAGAAAATCAGGCTGTAAATACTTAACCCAGAAAGACCATCTTGTTTCTTCCCATCTTCCCGAACACACTGGCAATGCCAAGACTGCTGAGGGCTCTTACCTGGCACTTGACTCTGCATTGCCTTTGTCCCCAGTTTCTTCTTCCTGGAAAACTCTCTTATCAGTCATGTGAACACGTTTGTGTTTATACTGAGAAACCTGCTCCAGAAACTGTGAGCCCTCCCAGCATGGAGTGAACCCCATCATTCTGGACCTGTGATTCCCTGCTAGATTGGGAACAGCTCAACGTCTAGCAAATATTAGATGTGGAGCAAATATATCGGTGTCAGAAGGACTTTCTCTCCAACATCGTGAGTCGTGGGACAGTCTAATTTTTGAAGCACCCATAACTCCCACTGTGACTGCTCCTCTGTACACAGCCAAGGTCAGCAATATTCTCCTTTATCTTCAAGGCTAGACCAAGCAAGGCTCCGGGAAGGACCCTCTTGAAAGTCAAAGGATTTCCTGGGATTCTGGTGTCAGTAACTGTTACACAGGAATCCAGCCCAGTGTGTGGGATGAGTTCTGGGGGTCCCAAAGACTGCAGGCTGGATAGGATTTGACATGGCTGAGAGGGCCCATCAGGGAGCAGCTGGGCTGGAGGGGTGGGAACTGCAGGGTGGAGCGGATGTGACCTCACTGTTGCCATTACGAGGGTGGGGCAGAAGGTGGGATCCTGGTCTTCTGGGGAGCCTGTGGTGCCACTGCTGGGTATACAGAGGAGGAAGAAGAGCTTCTGGGTGAGAGGGGAGAGGGCAGTGGGCATCAGAGAGCCAGCGGGGGCCGTGTAGAGCTGGACTTTGGATCTGAACTGGATGTGGACGCACTGGTGTGCGAGGGAGCTGCCAGTCCCCGGGGCGGTGGGCAGCCCCAGGCTCCCGGGGCAGCCAAAGCAGGATTACTTACTGGTTTAGTAGATTAAATGCTGAGGTTTCTGTGAATTAAACCCCGAAGCAGCTTTGGAATGTTTTCCCTATCTCCACGGAGAAAATGAGATCTTTTCATCTGGTAACACAAGGATAATAATCCCCAGATCCCTGGGCTACAGGGAGGGTTAAGTGGGATTCTGTACGTCAAAGGCCCTAGTGATGGGGACACAGAGTCCCATACAGGGTGGCTCCTGAGTAAACTGAGGCTCAGGGTGTCTGCTTAGGAGCCAGCTCTACGTCACAGAGCTCTGGCTTCCACCCAGCGGTGGGAGCCTCACTTTGTGTCCCTGCTGGACTGGAGTTTTGCATCCTGACTTCAAACACTGGTTCCCACCCAGCCTGTCCACCTCTCAGTGGGAAGCAGGCCAGTCTTCCAGCCTCTCCGAGCCCGCCCCAGCTGCCTGCTCTAGTAGGACTAATTCTGTGGGGTGGCTGGAGATTTCCAGGGCCCATCTGCTCTTCCTTAACTCTCACTTGTACCCTTGACCCCTTGGGTCTGTTTTCCAAAGAATGGCCAGATAAGGAGGGGCTGGGATCCCTTGGGAGCATCCTGTGCACCCTTTGGGCAACGCTTAGTCTGTGAAACCTGAAGTCCTTGAGGTGGATGTCACACCCCAAGGGCTCATCTCCGTCAGACTCCCTACCTGTGCTGGGGACCAGGCCTCAGGGCCTTTGGACTTGCTCTCTCTGTGCCTGGAATGCTTTCCTGCCTAGATAACTACAGAGATTGCTTCTGCACTTTAGTCTCTGTTCAAATTTCACATGCCACCTCCTCTTGGAGGCCACCCTGATTTCCCTCTTCACATTATTCCCAGGCCTATTTCCTGACCCTTATGTTGTTTTCTTCATGAAGCTAAGGAGCAGTGGTGTCTTATATACTGGCCTACCATTGCTTGCATGGCTAGGATGTAAACTTCAGGAAAGCAAGGACTCTGTAGGCCTAGCAACTGAATAACTGAGTATTTGAGTGAGTATCAATCCTGTTCAGAATGAGTAACAATGGAACGAAAGACCTGGAACCTGTAGCCCTAAGATGCAGTTCTTTCCCCGTGGTTCACCTTCCTGTGCAACCTGAGGTGACACACTTACCCTCTCTGGACCTCTGGCAGAGTATGGGGCACAAAGAGGGTACCAGCTTCAGACTGGGTGAGAGAGATACAGGGGCAGGGCAGGGTCAAACTGATAAGGAGACAGTTTGCCAAGCAAAAGAAGCCCCAGGAATATAAAGTAGAAGCCGCTTGTTTTCCCTGAAGAAAGCCAGCATCTCTAATTTCTCTGTATGCTGCCAGCTGGGCCATGTCAGGTGGTCGTGCATATGGAGGGAAAAAACAATCCCTTTGACTGAAATGGTGCTATTTTACTGAGGCCACTTGGTTTTGCTTTCAAATAATTTCTTCAGGGCTCCCAAGTGCCTTCTCTGCCGTACTCATTAGCAGTCTACAGAACTTAAAGGGGAGACACTAATTAGGGAGCACGTGGGGATCATTTACCAGGGAGAGGCTCGGAGGGGCAGCCTGCGCCCTGCCAACACCCCCTGCCTCTGCAAGCGGGGCCCTGGGGCTCCCGGCCTCTGACGTGAGCTCCGAGCCAGCGCGCCGAAGTCGCAGGTCAGGAGGCTGAATCTACCCCTCGGAGCAGGCAGTCTATTATGTTTTAAAATATAAATTCTGGAAAAGTACACAGGGCTGGGGCATCTCGGTGCCTGGGGATGGGTCTGACTCTTGCTTGTTGGAGAAGTACAATTATTGACTCTGCTGTTAATGAGGGAGGTGCCGTTTATAGGCGCGGGGATGAGGAAGAGCAGCCGAGACAGCCTGAATTGGCAGAGAGGATTCCAGAGACTGCTCGGCTGTGCCCTATTAGCTCAATGGAGGAGGTTGCCTCAGATGCTGATCTCCGGTCAGATCAATGTAGGTATGACCAAAGGAGGTGACAGCCCTGCCCGCCTCTGCACTGGTCAGTGCCAGTGAAATCAGGCTGTTTGGGTGTGAGCGCCACAGTTGATGCTTTAGAAAGACTCTGTGGTAGGATGTGTGATTAATTTCAGAACCACTCATTAATTAATGGTTAAGTGGCAGAGCTAAGAAATGGGAACAAAATTTTTCTGACGATGACAGCTGTTTGCCAATTAGCGTCTATGAACGTGACCTGGAAGCGAAAGGAACCCGACTTCAGATGTTGACTCCATATCACTGGCGGTGTGACGGGAGCACTGTTTTCTTTCGGAGCCTCAGCTTTCTCATCTGCAAAAGGGGATCGCGTGTTTTCTGACTGCAGTGTTGTGAAGCTGATTCAGATGCTTTGTGACGGGAAGCACCCAGCCGGTAGCAGCAGTTATAAGAGTGGCTTCCCTTGTGGAGAGAGCGCAGTGCTCCACGTGGGGACCCCCCGCCCCACCCCGCCCCTCCGGTTCTCGCTAATGGACTCTAAGGGGCTCGGGCCCTCAGTCACTCATACGTGACTGAAGCGAGAGGATGATCTCACTGCCATGGTGGAGCTCGAATGCATCGAGGCTGTGCCTTCCTGGGCCTCCTCTGTCCTCCCGACTGAGGCCTGCGTGGGGGCACGTGTGGGTGTCTGTCCTGGTTTTAGGAGACGAGCGAGGGCCAAGCTCAGCTGTGGTCCCTGGAAACCCTCTTAGTTCCTCTGTGCTGGGCCGGATATGGGAAGCAACAGCGTGCAGGTGTTTGGGAGCGAAACAGATGATGTCAGCCTGGCTCTAGATCACCCGGAAGCTGTTGGTTGCACCTCTGGGAGCCACAGCTTTGGGTCTCAGCCTGTCCTGTGTCTCTTCTGGGCACAGCTTGGTGCGAGTGGTTCTGTGCCATGGGTACCCCAAGAGTTGGGCCCTACTGCACCCTTTATCATGCACCTGTTCCCCAAATCCGTTGTCTCTGGGGAGACTGAAAAGCATGGGCCATCGGTCAGGGCCTACGGACACCAGAGACCTGACCCTGCCCTCTGAGTGCAGGACTGGAAGACAGTGACGGAAGGAGGTCGGAAAACGGAAAAGTGAGCGAGACTCTGCATACATCTCATCTGATCAGGTTATGGGATAATCTTATCTCTGTTTTATTAATAGAGAAAATGTGGCTCAGTGAGGTTAAGCAACCAGCTAAAGGTCACACAGGAAGAGTTTTGCACCTAGATCATTGTGACTTTACAGTTTGTGCTGCCTCTACCAGGACTTATCTTACTGTCAAAGGAGATTCCGGGTCTGGAAGGGGATTGGCCAAGCATCCAGGTGCTCGGTTCTTCCACGGCATCTTGGTTTGGGAAATGAGAGCTCAGCCCCCTGCGAGTGAGAATTGAAGTGTGGAGACTATTTCTGTCCTCCTCCTCCCCAGATAAAGGTTGTAGAGTCTTGGCTGCTTCCTCGTGAAGAGGGCTCCATAGGAGATGGGCTCTGAGAAGATCCTGGGCGAGAAAGGCAGTGGCTGCTGCCTGTTGCTGGGTTGATTCTACAGAGAGAGAAAAGCCACTACCCTGCTTGGTCCTGGCAGCAGGTGCTGGAGTGAGAGAGACACGGACAGCTGTTGATTCTCCCACCCTTCCCGCCTTGGGGCCTGCTGTTCTAGATCCAAGTCACCTGCGTGCAGGGTCCTTGGAGGGCACAGGCTGCTTGTTAAAAGCAGACTCTGCTTCCCCAAGGGTGGATGGAGGCCCAAGAATCTGCATTTCTGAGAGGCTCCTGCAAGAGGCCGGTCCCTGAATGTTTCAGACATTACCGGGGGTCTGGCATCAGTAGGAGGAGGGAAACCAGCTATTTTTCTTCCCCTGCATAGAGTCCGAGACTTTGTAACCTGGGCCTCTTGCCACAGGAAGTGTCAGCCCGGCTTTGCCCAAGCTCTCCACTCATTTACCTCTTGGAGGACTAATGCAGAGACTGGGGCTGCACTCCGTGACCTTGGCTCTGGCTGTCCAGCTTCTGTGTAACCTCCTTCAGGGACTCTTTGCCTTGTGCCCTGTCCTCCTCGCTTTTTGGTATAACGTGATTGGTTAGCAACATGGACCTGAAACTAGATGTTCTGAGTCCAAATCCTGACTCTGCTTGTGTGATCTTGGGCAAGTGATTTAAACTCTCTGTGCTATGGTTTTGTCCTCTGAAAAATGGGGACGATGCTCTTTGTCTCAGTGGAGTAAACATCATAGGAGCTATGGTTTGTTAAACTCTTAGGGTGAGCTGCACACGTGTCAGAACTCTTTTTCATTATCTCTGTGGTCATCATCATCCCTACTTTCGTGTGCTCTCCGCCTCTCTCCAGGGCAGGTCTTGCTCCTCTCTGATCCCAGGCCCAGCACAGGAACGCTGCTCCAAAGTCCAGTGGGAGCTGCTCACAGGATGCAGATTTATGGCCTAGATACCAGTCTTAGGCCACTGGCGGGATCCTTCAGGGATTACTGGCTCTCCGAGCAGCCCGACCTTTTCTCATCTTATCTGGGAACTGACAGAAAGCAGAAGATTTCCCAGCTCCGGCCCAGCCCAGCTCCAAGGGCCACAGCCACAGCCTTTGGGTTCTGGGGCTTCGCTGTCTCCTGGGAGTCGCTCTGTGTGCAGCCCTCCCCATACACCCAGCCTTGGGGCTACAGGGTGATGGGGTGTGCTGCAGAGCTCCCACGGCTAGCACCCAGACCAGCTCTGTTACACTGAGGTGCCCCCTATCTCCTTGCCAGAAGCTGGGAGCACCCCTCCCTTCCTGGGGCTACAGGGGCTGGGCCATGCTTTGACAGAACACAGCCTTCTCTTCAGATCCCTGGCTAAAATGAAAAACACAAGCACACAAAAAACAAAAGGGCTGCTGCCTCCCATAAAAAAACATCGCTTCCTAATCCCAAATTCGGCCAAGTGCGCTGTTAAGATATTTAGGAGGCCCTTGAATTATTTCCACTTTAGAAATGTTTCTACATCTCTCATTTTGTTTCCCTTGTCAGCTGAGGTGAAATTACTCTCCTGGCCAGGCTTTGCAGCCTCAGCACGGGGGACCCCTGCTTGGTGGCTTGATATTAGGAACAGACACTGAGAGCTGAATGGGGCATTGTTCCCCGGCCAGATCAGTAGCGCTGCTGCGTTCAGCCAGCGAGCTGTCCAAGACCCATGCCCGCGCTGTGGCTCGCTCGCTGATGATTTGGTTCCATGCAGTCCCAGTCAGGCAGTTTCACAAAGTCCAGACTTGTATCTGCGCACCCTCCCTTTCTGCTCTTCCCTCACGGTTGTGGGCTATGGGAGTGGGTTTTGCAGGGCTGGCAGCTTGTGCTGTTTTTAGAGAGATAGCGTTTAGGGGTCTGGGCTTCAGGGGCAAGAGAATGACCCTCCTGGGTGACCCTCTGGTTCCATCTTTGAGCCAAAGCCAGGTGGGCTCTTAAAAGTCTCCTGCTGATACATTCCCTTGCTATGACTGGTAGAAGTTCTAGAAAATTCCTCTCGCACTGTGAACAGTGAGAAGCATTTATTTATTTTTTTTTCCTCCCAGGATGCAGAAATCACCTGAGCTTCTTTCTCGTCTTACGTTTTTTACCATATAGGCCTAAATATAGAACCACCGTATCTCTTCTTTTAAAAGGAGACCTTGGAGCACTGTTGTATTGGTGACTTAAGAACTTTCACTGCAAGTCTTTATTACCCCTCCTTCTCCCTCTCCTCACGAGGTTTGGCCATAAATGCCAAAAACCCAAATAGAACCCTCAGAGCAGTAGGATCCAATGAAAGAACAATGACAGGATGTTGGCTTTCAAAGTGTCAACGTTTGCCAAATAAGTTTATCCTTTATTTATTATTTTCATTGCGGCTTAAACCAGGCAGCCCTCAAAGCCAGCTCTTTAAACCGAAACGTATGCTGAGCCTGCCTCTGCTCAGCCTGGGCGCTGAACTTGGAGCCTTTCCCTCTCCCTCCCCATCCGTGCCTGGGACCTGAGAGAGTATGTTTTGAATTTACTGAGAGATCTACTGCTTTGGGCTCAGTTTTAGTACTTTTAAAAAGCAATCAATAATGGCCAGTTTGTAATAAGAAAAATTTATGAACTGACAGGCAAAATGTAATTACGGAGGGGATTCCTTGCAAGAAAACAGAGGTGATGGGAGCAGACGTCCCAACAATCTGTTTGCACTCATTTTCATTCATATAAATGATGAAGTGCCTCTGGGCTGCAGCAGCCTTCTCCAAAGGCTTCCCGGGAGCCTAGAAAAGTCGCTGCCAAAGTTGTCACTAACGAAGGGCAATGACTCTTTGCATTAACTTCTCATTGTTACCCACAAAATGGATTTTTCACAGTGTTACTTTTATGACTAAGGCTGTTACCCAGCAGCAGCTTCCACACCTCATCCCCGAGAACCCCTCGTGCTGTGAGCTTTCTGGAAATCGGGGCCGTGCTCCAGCCACCTTGGGAAGCTCCAGTTCCTCTCTCCATCCCCTCTTGCAGGCCGCTCAGTCCTTTCAGTGCCGCTGCTGGGAGAGAAGGGAGCTCTCTGATCAGGAGGCGTGGGGGAGGAGAGGTTCTGGGAGAACAGCAGAAGTTGCCCCCAAACCGCCTGAGTCTGGTCACACATCCCATGGGGCATAGCCCCTTACCTGGAGCAGGTCTCAACAAATGCTGGGAAAGAATCAGAGCAGTGAGACCTGACACCTGCAGGTCCCTTTTCAATTTCCAACATGCTCTGAGACCAGTTCCCATTTGTCCTCCACAGTAATCTGAAGGGAAGTCAGGATTACCCAGGCAGCCTCACAGTTGTCATGGTTTCCATCTGGATGTCCCTCCACAGCCTCCTGTGCTCATAGGTGGGGCTTTTGGGAGGTGATCGGATCTAGAGATGTGATAGTAACAGATGGGTTAGCCCACCGATGACTTTGAGCTAATGTGATGTTGGGGCGGAGCCTGGTTCATGGAGGGGGTCTCTGGGGGTGTGGCATGGAAGCCACCCCGCCCTTGATTCCTCCGTTCACTTTGGCTTTGCTTCCCTGCCACCTTGCCCTGAGCAGAGCAGCTGTTCCTCTGCTCTGCCTCTGTGTCATGCTGTCCTCCCTGGGACTGAAACGTCTGTAGACTGTGAGCCAAAATAAATCACCTCTCCTTTAAGCTGCGAGTATCAGACACCTTGTCCCAGTACCAAGGGAGGTAGGAAGACACCGGCCATCAGCCCAGTGTTCGGATTCCATCTGCATCTCTTTTTGACAAGTATTGTACCCATTGTACAGATGGGGAAATTCAGGCTCAATGACATTACAGTCACACATTGCTTGATGGCAGGAATATTTTCTGAGGAGTTCCCCATTAAACAGTTTTGTTTGAACATTACTGTGTAGACTTCACAAGCTGAGATAGCTGCAACATCACAAGGTGATGTCATCGTACGCGAGGACTGGGGTACCTGCAGTTTGATGTCAGCTTGCACACTCACCAGCACAGGACTGCGCTCACCTTGCCCACGATCATATGACTTAGTAGTGCTTGAACCAGGACCCACACTCATATTCTGACTCTTCCCAATACACGAGGAATAAGAAGGCCAGGCCTTTTAGGAGGAATGAGAAACAGGATAGACATTTTTGCTAAAGAAATACGGTCCAGTAAAATTGCTTGTAGGTTTGTTGACCATTTTGGAGGGAGGCCAAGGTTGGCAGAGGTCAGCCCTGTTTCTCCCTGAGGCGTGTGTGCAGAGTTAGGCATTTCCCAAGAGCTCCCACAACCTGACTTTTTGCTATTTGCAGCTCACCACAGCTCTGTGAGCCTGACAGGGAAATAGCATCTGCCCCGCACCATGGAGAAGAGAAAGGGCAAACCTAGAGGTCAAGTGACCTGACCAGGGTCAGAGAGGACACTGTCAGGACACTGGGTACTTCAGATCACCTCACCATAGATCACTGATGTACAGAGGATCTTTTTATTGCCTTCACAGGAAAACATCAGTGTTTTCAAAACAAAGTAGAGGATCCTTTAGCATTTTGCTTTTTCCCTTTCTGCTACATCTCAGTTGCAAGCCTGACGATCACTAAGGCAGTTGAGATCTAGGGGCCAGTTAAAAGCAGGCATCTGAAAAAGATCAGGCTTTGGCAGTGCTGTCATGGAAATGGATGACTTCACTTCACAGAGGTTTTTAGCAGAAATTGAATGAGTCTGAGCCTTCAGTACCTGGGGACCCAATGTCAAGCACCCTGCATTTCTCCGGACCTGGCTGCTGGTGGGATTGGGTATGTGTGGCTCTGTGCTACCTCTCAGGCCACAGCCATGAGTGATGAGTGTGGTGCAAGACAGGTGTGGCTATGGGGAGGATGTCAGGATCACCTAGGAAGTCTTACCAGTCATCAACCTGGGTTTTGGATTTTCTCTGTAATCGCTCATTTGTTGTTGTAGTAATGCCATAAATACAATAATTTAGTGTGGCCTAAAACAACAATCATTTCTGTCCTTTGTATGTGTCTTATGAGCTGTTGGGTGATCCAAGCTGGGCTCAGTTGGGGTTGCCCTAGGGCTATGGATTCTTCCTCATGAACCTTGTCCTCCTCTAGCACCCGTAGGTCACCCAGAGCCAGAGCCAGAGCCAGGTCAGACTGCAGGAGCCTGGTGATGGCATCTTCCCGTGCAAACATCCCATTGGCCCAAACAAATAGCAGGCCAGAAAAATCTGCTCTGCTCAGCTAGTAAGGTGGAGCAAGGGGCAAATACTTACCTAATTTCTAAACTATCACAGCATCCGCATGATCCCAGCATCCTGTATTTTAATTGAGTCTGACTCAGAAGGGAAAAGAGATGTGACCAATTACTGGGAGCCAGAGGAGGTCTTAGGGGAAGGGGGACTGGGAAGGTGTGACTACTTCCCATAGAGAGGCTGTGTGGATGGAGTTAGGGACCAGTGGGTCTCTAGAGAGCAGCTGGAAGCAGGACAGGAGGCAGAAGAAGAGCCTGCTGAACTGGATTAAAATCCCAGCTCCTCCATTTACTAAGTAGCTAAAGTCAGCCCCGGATTCTGCATCCTTGGACTCAACCAACCATAGATCAAAAAGATTTGGATAATAATTATGTCTGTAGTGAATGTATAGAGATTTTTCCTGTTATTATTCCCTAAACTTTTTCTTATGACAACTATCTACATACATCGACATTGTATAATTGTGTGAGCTCATGAGGGGGATAGTTTTCTGTGAAATGTGCTCTTGGATAATTTCTTCGGTGTGTAAATATCAAAATGCATATACACACACTAGGACAGCTGTGATTGGGTGATATAATCTTGGGGGCCTGCCCTTGTATAGAGGCCCATCATTATCCAAAATGTTATGGGACACATAAATCTATTGGGTATTACAAATAATCTAGAGATACTTTAAGGGATACAAGAGGATGTGTGTATGTTATATGCAAAATCCATGCCATTTTATATAAGAGACTTGAACATCTACAAATTTTTAGCATCTGTAGAGGTACCAATTCCAAGGTACAACCATAATTACCTTCTTAGCCTTCAGTTTTCTCACCTGGAAGAGGAAGGACATTTCTGTATCTCTCATGGTGAGTGACAGTGCAGGAAGAATAGTCAGAAAACCAGGACCCTTGGTGAGGGAGTTTAGCACTGAGAGGAAGGAGAATAAAATCATACTTAAGATGATTTTAGGTTTCTTTATAGGAAAAGGGCACCAGGAAGAGTTTGTTGTGGGACACAAAAGGAGAGAAAGACAGTGATGAGATGTTAGGGTTACTTCCAAAACTGAAGATGGGGGCTGTGACGGGAGAGGGGCACTGGCTGGGGCTTTCAAGGTTGGCTTCAAAGCATTGAGAGTGTATTCTGTAGGAACAGTTCCTTTCCCAGCTGTTCCAGAGAGGCAGAGGGTCCAAAGGCCTTTCTTAAGAATTAGGGCTCCAAGGGAGTCATTGTGAGCAGCTATACCATTAAAGTTCCATTAGCTCTCACCACCAGTGTCAAGTGCTCCAATATAGTGGACCTTGATTGGCCTGAAATCACAAAGAAATCTGAAAGCTTTTTAAAACTTTTGAATGTGAAGGTAAGCCCAGTAATTATTGACAGAACTCTGGCCCATATCAGAAACAACTATCCAGGCTGAGATGTAAATGGAGCCCTGGGTTCCTTCCACTTCCTCACCAGCTCAGGTGGGATCATGCACCTTGGGCCAAGGAGCATCCTTCCCATGGGTGGGTGGTTCCAACACCTCACTTCATTCTGGCTCTTGAGAGAGTCCTGAGTCTCTACTCACAGTCTTTCCCTCTTCTTGCCCCTTTGTCTCTCATCCCCCACCTAGGAGTCATGTAAGCTTGGCATGTATGTACACACACACACACACACACACACACACTTCACACACTTGACACACATACCCCTCAATCTCGGCAATCCCCTTGGGCTTGTGACCAGGGTCACTCCCAAACACAGAGGGAAAGTGAGACTCCAAATCCTCCTCTTCACCAAGGACCCTCCCTGCCACAGTGCCTCTAACTAAATGAACCTTGGGCTGAGCCCCTGCTTTGGAAGCCTGATGTTGGGTTCTTGAAGACCATTAATTGAGCACTTACTCTGTGTTAGACACTCTGCAAGTGGATTCCAACTTTGTCGAGGGTCTCTCTCGCCTGTGTGTCTAGACAGAGGTTTCTGTAATGTTCATATGACAGGTTTCATCAGTTCCGGCCCCATCCTGCAGACTCCTTGGTCCTGTTTAGAGGTTCTTAGGGTGAACACTCAGCAGATTACCAAACCAGCTGGTTGACTTAGAATCATGCAGCCTAAATTAAAGTCTTCTTCCCCTGCCCTCCTGACTGTGGCAGTTATTAGAGCTCTAATGTTGCTGACTGGGATTCCATTTGTTCCAAATCTGTCAGCTTGCAGATGCTGGACATGACTGCACTCTGTGTAGAAAAAGCCTCCTCACTTCTGCGTCTGCACTGCCTGTGTCCTCAGCTATGTTGGTTGTGGAGCATATTTTATCAAGACCTCCTGGAAATCTATTCCTCCTCCTGCCTGCAGCTCTTCTCTCTATGGGGCTTAGACTAGTTTCTCTAGATTAATTGAGTGGCCAAGGGACCCAGTAGATGTCATGTTGTCATCCCCTTGCAATCCCTTCTGTCCTTGTTTCCCTGCCAGGAGGAGCTGTATTCCCTGCTGCCTACCCCTGGATGGAAATGTGTCTGATGTGGAATCCCAGTGCCAATCCACTGTAGAGAAATGCACCATTTTTTAAAAAAGACAAAACAAAAATCCTTTGTCAAGAATGCAATAGGGGTGGAGATGTTCAAATGCTCCACCTTGATCTAGGCATTTTGACTATAAATATTTAAATAGAAGTTATGCTAATGCTGATGACTTTCTATTGTGAAAATACTTCCCAGCACTAAAAGCTCCTGGGCTGATTCAATCCTTAATTTTGATAAACTATTCTTAAACTAGCTCCATGTTTTTAGTCTTAATATTAAATTACTAAAATTGTATGTTTCCTTTTTAGTGAACATTTTACAACAGAGATGCTTTATTAATCTATATTATATGTTGATCTATATTATGTTGGATTACATTATAGATTTGCCTTGGTGAGTTTTCTTTTTAAACCATTACTTCTATTAAGATCAATTTTCCAGAGTTAAAGTGTATATATCTACATTTTTTTGGGGGGGTATCGGGGATTGAACTCAGGCGCTTGCATTTGTGAGGCAGACAGCAGAACCACTGAGCTAAATCCCCAGCCTAACGTGTATATGTCTAAAGGTTACTATATCTTTTGTTTCTTTCAGTGCTGGGGATCAAACTCAAGGTCTTGCATAAACTAGTGAGTGCTCAAGCACTGAGCTACAACCCCAGGCCCACTCTAACTTATGTTAATTATTTATTTATTTGTCCATTCTAACTTATGTTAATTATTTTTATAGACAAGATTCTTTAAAATTTGAAAAAAAGACTTCATAGTAATTATTTACAGTGACTCTTAAAGGAAGCTGTGAGCAACTCCACTTGGGGTTCCAGAATGACTTTCTTACTACTCCAGTCTGATTTGTGGTCAGGGCGGTCCAAATTGTCACCTCGGTTCCCATTTTCTGATCTATTGCGTTCTCACTGTGCCCTTGGCTAGGCCAGTGGCAAATGGGGATAATAAGATGTGGGGTCAAATATCTTTGCAGCCAAAATAGCTGGGCCCAAGCATCCTGCTTATGGTACTTATATAGAGAAGACATAGTTCTGCTCTCTAGGCTTGAAGAATGGATGTCTACTAAAAGAGCGTCAGATAATCTCAGCAAAGTGCTAACAGAATTGAATTCAGTACGCTGAGAACATAGAGGAAGCTTGAAAAAGTTAAGAAGGGAACAACACTAAATTCCCTAGCCCATCCTAAGGAGTGAGAACACAGGTGTTTCATAGGGTGTTTCAGGGAAAAGGCTGAGCTATAGGTTAGGAGGAGAAACTTTCCATAGACTAGAACTTTTCAATTACCTTGAGTCCCTTCTTCCCACTCTTGCCCCATCCTGAACACTTTTGTGTATCAAGGTTACCCTATACCTCCTAGGGGATCTAAAAGAAGTGCCCTGAGCTTAGTGAACATTTGGCTTCAGGGACAGAAAGACACTTACATGATGCTGTGTCTTTTAGCCACAACAGGCTAAGTTATCTCTCTTTGTCTCTTTCTCTAAACTGAGTACCTATTAATACAAAACTTGTCTGATTCTGGGACACAGAGATGCTGGGCAGGAGAAGCTCTATGCACTGCTGAGAAAGCTTTCCAGGCCATTATCTCCCCTGGGCACAGCAGGAGCAAAAGTAGGTGTTATTAGAGGCCTCTAAAGGGCTGGGCTGCGTCCTGCCAGAGACACAAAAAAGGGTTAATTACAAAGAGGAGCTGTCTGTATAAAGGACCAAAGACAAGAAATTATAAAAGGTTGGGGGAAAAAGTAAAAAGAAGAAGAAAAAAGTAAGGACAAGATAACTTGGGACCAGATGGCAATTCCTTAAACAAGAAACTCAGTGGGAATTTCTGGGCCTCTCTGCAATTATAGAGGCTATTAAGATAGGAATCTTCAAATAGCAGATGGTCCTAAATCCTACAGAGCCAGGCCCAGAAAGAAAAGGTTTTTTCCTGAACTTCCTTCCAGGCTAGGTTCTTCCTACACATCCTACAGGGTCCCTTATTTCCTTATATATTTAAGGAAAATATTTCTCATCTTTGGTAATCAGCCAACTTAACAAGGCTAATAAACAGCATATTCTCTCCTGGCTTGTGTGACATTTCTAGTAGGAACCTTACAGCCACTTCATACATTTGGCCAGGACAGACCAACCCAAGGGCAGAGCATGACTGGCAGGACCAGTTAGGTACCAGGACGCAGGCATGAAATCATTACCATTCCATGTGCCATATACTTATGCTATCCGAGACAGAAAGAATAGTGAAGTAAAAAGGACTTGGACTTAAATCTCAGCATTGCCACTGTGAGATATTAGGTACATAAACTCTCAAATCCTCTGTTTTCTTCTCTATAAGATGGGAATGATAGTACCTGCCATAAAAGGCCAGAGGGATAGAAGAATGACTGCAAGTCTGAGATTCTTTCTGTAGATCGTGGTTGCCTTAGCATGCTTATTGTTAAACCTCTAGATTGGATCTTGTGCCACAGGAAACCTGATTATCAGGGTAGAGCCTTTCTCAGACATTGGATTTACCAAGCCATGATGTTTTAGAGCAGCCACTCTCATCCAGGATCTGGGGTTCATGCCTGTTCACATTGGTACTAAGTACTGATTGAGTAGATGGGTGCCTCTCTGACGGCCAAGACAATTCATTTCTTCAGAAATGTAGTTTATTAACACTCCCTAGAAATGTGAAATACAAATAAACATTTTGCCAGAAGTCTTATTAGAGTTCCTATTTGCTTCAGAGGGAAAAACATATCTAACGTTATGAGGGTCACCCAGAGATGAGCTGAGAATTCTGGGTGTGTCCTTGCTGTTCAAAATGTGTGTGAAGCCCACGACATTTTATTTCTTTTCTCAAGGAGCGTGCAGACACACAGGCACTGTTACCCTTTCCCCCAGCTGGGCATCCACTGCAGATGCTGGGTTTCAGAGGAGACCCGCAGGGAGTTCCTGCTAGCGCTGCCTCCTCTCTCTTCTCGTCCACCCTTGTCCCAACACCTGTGATGATCTCAAGTCTGGCTGGTTGCCAGTTGCAATAGGTTGAATGGTGCCTCCCGAGTTATGCCTACTCAGAATAATGAATAATGACTTTAAACCCGTGAATATGACTTTATGTAGAAGAAAGTTCTTTGCCGATATCATTAAGTTAAATATCTCCAATTAAATCATCTTGGATTATCTGGGTGGACCCGAAATCCAATGACAAGTATCCCGTAAGAGACAGAAGAGATGACCCAGCTAAAAAATAGGGGGAAGCACGTGAAGAAAGAGACAGAGATGGATGACGCAACTCTAAGGACGCCAGAGCTGGAAGAGGCAAGGACGCCTTCTCTCCTAGAGACTCTGGGGGACTTGGGCCCTGCTAGTGTTTTAACTTGGCCTTCTGGTAGCCAGAACTATGAGAGAACTGTTGTTTGAAATGATGATATTCGTGACCATTTGCTATGCCAAGCCCTAAGAAATCAACCCACTGGCCTTGTCTGCTTCTACTGGTCACTGTTCCGTCCCATACCTGCCTCTAGTGTTGTTGCCCCAAGAGGGTAATGTGATGATCATTCACACTTGGGTTGCCCTCCCGTCTCTTTTCTACTTCTGGTCTCATTCCCCTGTTTCACTCAGAAAGTTGTTCTTCTTCCTGTCGAGTTCTGTGTGTTCATCAGATTGTCCAAGCCTATCCTTTTCTTCCATGTTATTTATTGTACTTGATTTTTTAATATTTAGAGGTTTCAGGCACATTCATCTGAGTGGCACCTTTTCAGCTGGTGCTCTGAGGTTGCATACATATAGCAGGTGTCTCTCCCATCCTTGTGCTCACATGAGGCTCACCAGTCCCAAAGTAGTGTGGTAAATTTGATCTGACTGTTTTACGATCTTGGCCATTAGGTGGGTCATTTCTGGCTGTTAAAGCAAACAACCATAGACTTGGTGGCTTGAATCACACACATGTGTTTTACCCAGTTCTGGAAGCTGGATGTATGAGATTAGGAAGGTAGCATGATTGGGCTCTTGGTGAGGGCCCTCTTCCTGGGTCCCAGATAGTCATTTTCTCCTTGTACCCACACATGGTGGAGGAAGAGGAAGACCTTATTTTATTCCTCTATTGTAAAAAGGTTGCAGTCAGGCTTCTATATTTATGGGTTCCATATCTGTGGATTCAACCAACTGTGGGTCAAAAATATTAGAAAAAATTACAACTGTACTGAACAAGTACAGACTTTTGTTTCTTGTCATTGTCTCTAAATAGTATAGTGTAACAACTATTTAGATAGCATTTACAGTTTATTAGGTATTATAAGTAATCTAGGCATGCTTTTAGGGTATACAGAAGGATGTGTGTAAGTTGTATGCAAATAATATGCCAGTTTATAGAGACTTATGCTTCCATGGAAATTGGTATCTGGGAAGGTTCTGGGTACTAACCCTGAGGTTAATGAGGGGCTACTACAGTTCCTTTATGAGGGCTGCATCTTCCCAAAGGCCTCATGTCCTTATACTACTACCTTGGGAATGAAGATTTTGGCATCTGTTCCTGGGGACCATAAGCATTCAGTCCATAAAAGCTATATATTGAGCTGAATCTGCTTGCTTGTCTACAACTTCATCCACTGATCTTTTACCTTTTCTGGAATTATACAGGTAAGCAGGGTCCCATTATTCGCAGAGAGCTATCATCATACCTTAAGTTTGGGCTCCAGGTGAATAGTCCCTCTTCCTGCAGATACTCTACCTGCAGGATGTGCCTCCTGGCTCCTTCTACTGCAGTCTTCTGTACAATACATCCTTCAGTCCAGGCTCCTCCAGGGCAGCTCTTGATGCTAAGCGCTCTTCACCCCTCCCAGGAGAAGGGTGCGGTTACCCTTGAGTTTGTATCTATTTGCCTTCCATTCATTTTGGAAAGGTCCCTGTCCCACTCCTCGTGATTCTGATCTGGCTACTGATCAAGGACCTCAACACCTCACCACAGGGGAGAACTTGGGACCCCAGGCAGAACATCATGATCTGGGCCCAGGAGGCTGGATTGCTTCTGATCGTGAGCTGCTGTTAGAATACAAGTCAGAGGCTTCCAGAGGGCTTTTTCCCCTGTAGAAGAAATTCAAATAAAGAATGCTGCTGGAGCAGTAGGAAAACAGAGAGAGAGGGGCGGGGGAGGGACCTGATGATGTCCTCAGACCAATCTGATTCAACTGTGATGCTAACCTACTTCTTGGCTTTTTCAGTTATGTGAGACTAACATTTCCATTGTTGCTTGAGCTGGTTTGACTGGGGTCACTGTTTTTTGCAAGCAAGACTCTTGACCAGTGCATGTGGCCCAGGCATGCACTCCAGCGCAGCTAGGGATGGAGGCTGTGTTTGGTGGTCTTGGGCATCACGAAACCTTGCTTCTTTCTGACTCCGGCTTCAGTTGAGATCATTCAGATTTCTCCCTCCCTTCACAGCATCCTAGCCATTGTTGTGTCGTGTTTCCCCTCAGCCATTTATAATCCTGGCCTCCAGTCTGGGTGTCTCACATTTCTCTGCCCACTGTACTGCATCTCTGGTCTCTGCTTCATTAAATCTCTTATGTAAAAGGGCGTCCTTATGCCACCTCCAAAGTTTCCTCCTCTGTAAACCCGAGGGGAGTCCTTCGGTGTGTCTGTCTTCCTTGAATGGGAACCACACTAGAGGATCAGAGAGAGTGTGCATGCACACCAGAAGGATCACTTCCTCTTAATCTAATTTAACTGTAAGAACAACAGCGCTGAAAAACAATCTTTAGCAATCAATGCTGCAATGAATTATGAAGCAAATTATAAGCATCACCCCCAAATATTATGTCTACAGGAAATGGCCTTATGCAGCTAATTGTTAACTGGGAAACTCTTTCATTAATTCAAACAGGCCAACATTTTAAAATGATACTGTCATATAAATGTAGTGTGAAGGTTTACGTGCAGATCACTCTAAGGTATCTCCCCCCCTCTTTTTTTGGTGAAGCCAACTAATGCTGCATTATGTTTTATTGTGCAATAAAATTATGTGCTAAAATTATGCTCATAAATGTACGCAAATGTAAACCAAGCTATTAGTTATGTTTTCACAGATAAAAGTCATTAGCATAGCTATCAAACTCTTCTCCCATTTGAATAACAGAATTATGTCTGGAGTCCCAGGCTGGCTTGCTGGGGCTCTGGCTCAGGGAGAACAAGTGTAAATCTCTTTGCCTGTGGGAGGAAGGTATCCCGGCCTGACCTGACTTCTATCACGGAGGCTGACCCTGAGCGGAGCCCACTGGGGTCAGGAGCCGAGGAGGGGACTGCTCCTTGTCTCTCTTCTCTCTACTCCGGGAGTCTCACATTGCTGAGAAGTCATTCTTAACACCTCCCCACCTACTTCCTGCTAATTAGACTTATCGAAAAACAATTGTGGATCTTTTGAGATTTCAGGAAGCTGACAGCATCTTTTAGCAACAGTCACAAGGAAACAAAGTTTCATGTATAATTCATGAGGTTGTGGTCATCCTGGTGGGAAATTATCTTCTCTGAAAGACTCTGCGGTGGCGGTGTCCTGTCAGAATGGCCTACAGTGTATAATTAAAACCTGAACAGAACAAATTAATGCTGATTACTTTATAAACAGTTTGAAAGCTTGAATTCTGTTCCCTGTCTTGCAAGAAGAAAACAGGTATTTCAGAAACGTGGAGATTCCTCCCCTCCCCTCACTAATAGTTCTGCTAATAAAGGGCTCTTGAATGGATATTACAGTTAACATTCTTTGTCCTCCAATTTGCTTCTGTGGTGTTCGACTGCACCAAGTCACAGGAACTGAACCCCAAATTTGGCAGGTGCTAAATTTCCATGCTGAAAATGTTTCTGCCAGTCCTGTAATGCAGTGTTTGTCTGTCTAGCCATGCTCCCAAAAGCTTTGATATGCTTGGAATATGAGTGCCAGAAGACCTACCAGTTCAGCTAGTCAGACCTCTTATTTTTACAGACAGCTCAGGCCACTGGAGAGGAGTGACCAACCCGAAGTGAGGCGGTGTGGTGACAAGATCACCATCTCAGGCTCCTTCAGGGCCCTGTGTTTGGGGCAGTAGCAGCAGCAGCAGCAGCAGCAGCAGCAGCACTAAACTAACATTTTTGAATACTGATTATGTATCAGGACTTGTGCTGAAATGTCATTTAATTCTCACCACTCTGTGAGGTGCATACTATTATTACCCCCATTTTACAGATGGAAAAGACTTCCGGAGACATTCAGCTCCTAGGTGAGATGCCTCACTGGGCCGAGTACGTAAATGACCAATGACTGGATCATTTTACTTTCCTTATGGACATGAACCGCATCCAAGTCCTTTCCACTCACATTTGAATTCTTGTACCCAGGTCCTAGCCAGTCAGTCTCACAGTGTCCAAATTTGATCTCTTAAAATTTGTTCTTCATGCCTCAAATCAGAGGTAGCTCTTAGATATAAAAAAATACATCATTTCTCTTCTAGAATATGTTGATTTGTTCAGCAAATCTTCATCTAGGTTCTGCCATTGGACAAGGGGGCCATGTTAAGGGTACAGTGCAAACTGGTGGATGGATGTATTGTGGCCACCTCACGGAGCTTGCAGCAGGCTGACAGGGAGAGATGGTGTATTTGCTGCTGCTCCTAAATGCAAGTTCCTGGGCACAGTTTAAAAGTCAGCATAGAAATAGCACGGTGGAAGGGTCTGGGCAGAGGGGAGCTGCTGTGTCATGGTGGCCAGGAAGTAGAGAGAGAAGGGAAGAGTGGGGAAAGGAGATGCACTGTTCCATGTTGTGCTCTCAGTGCCTACCTCCCCGACCAGGCCTCACTTCCTGACGGCAAGTCCGCGCTCTCTCCCCCATAGTCCAGTCCTCTCCTGAAAGCCCTGCCTATGAGCTCATGACACCCTTGGGAGATAATCTCAATACAAACCATTAACACCATCAAATCCTGAGCTCTGTCATTTTCTCCATTCAACTCCAGCAACTCTTCCTGCACCAGACCAGGTAAAAAAAAACCTAGGAAATAGATCTCAGCTGACTTTCTCCATTACAATAACCTGTGAAACTGAACTCCTGCTATTCTGCTGTAACACACAAGAACCCAGAGCTAGAATCTTCTCTTCATTCGTGAAAATAATACAGCAGAGCCTCACATCACATCGCTTCTGAGAAAGTCATATTTCAATAAAGGGAAATGCTGTGGTTTTGTAAAAGGACCGTAGGATTGAGCGAGGCAGGGGTTCAAATTCTAGTTCAGCATTTTAGTATCTGCTGTGCTGGGGCATGTTATTTTCTCTCTATGAACTTTACTTTTTAAAAAATGCAAAAAGGGCTAGTATTAATACCTATATCCTGTGACAGAGGTGTTCAAACTTTAGTGTGCATTAGAATCACTCTGGCTTGCTAAAACATAGATCTCTAGACTCTTTCTCCATCAGATTCATTAGGTCAGTGGCGAGGTCAAGAAGTTTTAATGAGTTCTCCATTGAACTCATGTTTTGAGGACCACTGCCTTATGATATTCGTGAGTGTTCCTTTTTGTTCTCTTTCGTTGAACCTTACCAGTGTATACATTTTAAGTGCACAGCTCAATGATTTTTTGTTAAGTATGCACCTATGTAAGCCCTACCCATCTCAGTCATGACCCAAATGTTTCTAGGGTCCCAGAAAGATGCCTTATGCCCATCCCAAAGATCACCATTATGACTTCTACCATTGTCTATTGATTTTGCTTGTTCTTGAATTTCTGTGAATGGCATCATATCGTGTGCATTCTTATGTACCTGGCTTCTTTTGTTCACTGTTAAGTCTGTGACAGACACCCAGGTTGTGTGTTTGGTAGAAGTTTGTTCTGCCTCGTGGTGCACAAGTGTGCCATCCTCAGGTATTTACTTTTCTATTCATGTATTATTGATGTACTTTGAGGCTGGTGAGAATACAGGGACTATGGTCATTCTGGCACTAATAGAAGAGGCGGGAACTCATTCCTCCTCAGCATCAACCCCAGTGTGTGACTGGCAAGTCCAGGAAGATGCATTTGGTTATCTGTGGTCAATGCTCCACTGTGCCAATGTAGCCAATTCACTGTGCCATTTCACACTCCTGCCAGCGATGCCTGCTTATTCCGGTTGCTGCACTTCTACATCACCACTTCACACCGGTAGTCTTTTACATTTTAACTACTTCCGTGTGAGTGACTGGGTTTTTTTTTTTTTTTTTTTTTTTTTTTTTTT
>NW_022900928.1:14078933-14099268 GCF_012274545.1 Fukomys damarensis
TTTTTTGGTACTGAGGCTAGAACTCGGGTCCTTGCACTTGCGAGGCAGGCAGAGGCACCACTGAGCTAAATCCCCAGCCTGGACTGGATTTTTAAGTGTGAATTTCCCTGGCTTATAGTTGTGATTAAAAATATTTGTTTCTTTTTACTTCTTCTTCCTGCCCCATAAATATTTAAGAGTGGACTATTTCAAAGCCCAAACAAGAAGTCACGAAAGGTGATATATTGCCTTCTCAGAAGGGGTTGGTGAAGTGGAGAAGGGAGAAGGGAAATACCATTTGCTATCTCCAAATCACAAGATTTCTTACTTCGTGCTGTGGAAAAGGAGTGACATGCAGTAGTATATAACTCACCCGCTTACTCTGACACTGGAGAAAGAAAATGGACTCTACTGGACATGGCTGTCTCCAGCTCTGGTCAGGGCCAGGTGCACAGTGGCCGCTTCTGGTGCAGTAGCTGCTTTTACTCTTTGAAGCCATCCAAGCCTCTGCTGCATTTCCTCAGATCTCTGACTCCTTTGCTCTCAGGCAAGCCAGAGATAGAGGGACTGGGCTAGGCTGGAAACTGGCTGAGGAGAGACATAGTACGGCAGAGTGAGCCCTGAGGAGGAGTCCATGTTCCAAAACAACCTGAGCACCAGCTCAGGCTGTCCTTCTGCTTCTGCCTCCATTTTCTCATCTATAAAATGAGAACAATAATTCCTGCTTTCAACTTGATTCTGATAACCAAATACGGTAACATCAAAAACACTTTTATGGCAAAAACTATGCAAGTGAAGAGTAATTAGCTGTGTTTGAGTGAATGCTTATGGGTTGGGTATCTGATCCATAATTTTCTGCAAGGCATGCTAAAATGCAAGCCAGTACCTGCGCTCCTTTGCATTATTTTTTTCCTCCTGAACCATCATACACGTACTTCAGTAAGCACAGACAATGACTTTGGAAGCTAGCCCACTTGCAGACAGCCACCTCCATGTCTGCAGAGGTCTTTGGGTAGGGTGACCTGCCTTGCCAAGGCCCAGGAACTCCTGGGTCTACTCCGTGATCAGAAGAAACTCTGCTTTCCATGGGTGCTAGGCATGGGACTGGGGCTGCACAGGCAAAATTGGATGTGTTGCACTGCTTCCTGATCAGTGAACTCCGAAACTTGTACAATGTGAAGGAAACACTCTGTTTATTTCCTCATAAGAAGTAGCATCCAAGTGGACAAGGGAGAGCCTGAGGATCAGAGGCCCCATAAAGGATTTCCTGGGTTGAGGTATCTTTGGTCTCTCCTTTCAACAGCTGTAGCTGTACTGAGAATTAGGGTGGGAGAGGAGGATGACTCACACGCGTTTTGGGTGTGCATTGTATAGCCCTAGGGTGTGCCTTGGTAGCCTATCATTGTAGATTTGTGCATTTATTATGCTTTTCTGTCAGATGGCAAGTAGTAAATTATCTTGATGAAAGGGGCCTTGTTCTAACTTGTACAAAGTGGCCCTGGGGACTGGTGCTGGTGCTCACCAAACATAGAGCTCCTTAACCCATCCCCAGCTAGAGGATCCATCCCTTCCACAGCTCCAACTTTGATGGCTGGTTGTTTTGCTCCAGAATTAATGCCTCACCTCGATGTACCAGGCTTTGATGACCTTGGCCCTGGTCAACTTTTGCCAGTGGGGAGAATGGTCTTGGCGTTCAAATAGCTTGTGTAAAGTTCTCGGCTCAGATTGTAAACATCTGCTTCCTCCCAAGACAAAGTGGGGAGGGAATGCGAGCTGCTCCCCCGGCTCACTTCCAAGCTTCCCTAGGAAAAGGAATCTTTTTTTTTTTTTCTCATTGAGTTTATTGGTACATTTTAGGCTTACAGTACAGTTGCATTCATCATTGGGAATTTGTACCTTTACGGGACAGATCTTGGTTCTTGTTTCTTATTTTGCTTATTTCTCGGGGAAATGATTCAGTATTTACACATGTGTGTCCTATTCTGGGCCTTCTAGAAATGTGCAGTGAGAGAATCATTCCTCTGCCTGGAGCCTGGACTTCTTTCCAGTTGGTTGGAAAGAGCCCTGACTAGGGGGGAAAGGAGCCTGAGTTCTAGTGCTCCCTTTCCTCCTAACCTTGGACCATTCACTTCCCCTCTGTGGGACTCATTTTCATCCACATGAATAGTAATATTAGGACAGAGGGTAGGATCACAAAAGGCCCCCTCCCTTTCTGTATTAAATTACATGAAACATCTCCAGTTCTTCTTATTCCTCTGATCTCAGCTTCTTGTGCTATGTGCCGAAAGTGCTGGCCTGGCCTGGTCCTGCCACCTTTGAATTTTAGCTCTGGCTTTGCTCCTCGTAGCCTCTGACTTTGAATAACAGCTCTGGAATGGGGCAGGGCTAGGGAGAGGGTCTTTCCTCAGGTTCATCTTCTGGTAAGTTTAATTCATGCTCTAAATTCTTACATTTCTCAGCACTGAATCTTTACCAACAGTTTAAGTGAAATCTTGAGATTATTTTATTCCTTTTTTTCCCTCTTAGAGTGTAAGACCTTCAGCACACTAGCAATATTTAAGACCCCAAAGTGTACAGTTACAGAGCAGAAGGGTGCGTGTGCTTTAGTGCGCTTGACTGGGGACATGGATAGAAGCCGAGGGAAGGGCTGGAAGGATATTTGTTCTCTGTCTTTGCAAAGAGTGTGCCGGGGACTGAGATTAGATACTGGGGAGAATTTCGGCAGAGGGAAGAATGAAGACTTGAGAGATCTGGCTGCAGAATAAACGCATGTGTTGCTGAATATCAGTCTCTATGAAGCACTGTGCTCCAGGCTGCAAATGGAGAAAAGCAACACTCGGAGTCCTGCCCTCATAGAACTTGGACTGGAAATCGGGAGAAAGAAGTGCACAGAGATGTATGATGCATACAGTTCTGGGGTAGCAAGGATCCTTTAAAATAAGACACACAATTTAAAAGCCATAGAAGGAAAGACTTATACATCTGATAACAGTAGAAGTCTTATGATAAGTATAAGAGGCTCCCAAATGAAAATGAGTCATGAACAAATGATTAGTAGAAAAAAGTTGTGGCATGCATAACACACAAAGAATATTCAGTTGTGTTACGTATGATGCCTAAGAACCCCAGAGCAGAATGGCAAGAGATACATACGAATTGCCTATTGCTATATAACAAACATCCTTCACCTCACAGTGTGTGCGGGTCAGAGGTCCAGGCATGGCGTGGTGGGATCTTCAGGCTGCAGGTCTCTCATGGGGCTGCGGTCAATTGGGGATCTGGGCCATGTCATTGCTTGGCTGGAGAAGGCCTTCTTCTGAGCTCAGTTGAGAGAACTCTGTCCTCCATACAGGTTTGGAATGAGAGCCTTAGTTCCTCACTGAGTATTATCCAGAAGCCACACTCAGTCCTTTGCCATGGCAACTTCTCCAGAGGAGAGGTCAAAATAAGCTTGTATCGTGTTTCATCTGACAAAAGACCAGCCTGAAAGAGAGGAACAAGGAAGCCACAGTCTTTTGTAACCTTACCTTTGAAGTACAAACTCTTATCTTTGGCGTATTTTATTTGTGTGAAGCCAGTCACTAGATCCACCCCAGCCTTGAGAGAAAAAGGGTTAAGCAAGGGTGTGAGTACCAAGAGGTAAGGACCATTGGGGACCATCTTGGCAGTCTCCCTCCTGTAGCTACAAAGAGGGAACCCACAGGCAGAGCAGTGACCCATTAATTTAGAACAAGAGGCTCAGCTTTACTAGTAGTGAAGAAAATGCCGATTAAAATGAAAATGAGAAATCATGCTTTATCCATGACATTAAGGAAAATTAAACAATAATAACTTCTAGTTTTGATAAGCATTTTAGAAAACAGATCCTATCATACACTCTTGGCAGAAGAGCAAATAAATACTGGAATATAGATGCATGTAACTTGTGAGACTGTTGTAGAAAATTACAGGCACACAAAAGGCGTGTTCCAGAGAACTCATTGGAATAGTGCCTGTGATAGTGGAAAGCGGCAAACCACAGACCTGCCCACCTCTAAGAATGATTAATTACATGATGAGGTATCTAATTTATGGAATTCAAACCAGAGCTAAAAGGAATAAAGTACATGGAAAAAATCTTCAAAACGTAGTTTTAAGTGAAGAAAGCAAACTACCTACTTGTTCTTTGGGGGAAAAACATAAGAATTAACAAGATGAAGAGAAGGGAGAATAGTTTGGGTAACGGGAAAAGTGTCCCCAAAACTGTCCTATAAGAGAGGTTTGACACAGCTGGGGGAAAGAAGTGGATCATGGGTTGGGAGGAGGCTGGGAATAAAGGCAGGAGAGGTGCAGCCGGGGAAGATGAAGAATGTAAGTAATGAAGCGGGGAGAAATACACTGCTATGGTTTTTATTTTTAAAAAGGTCCCCCAAAGTCTCTTATGTTCAGAGGTGGGGCTTTTGGAGATCACTGGATCCTGGGCTTGCTATACTCATCAGTTCATGCATTCATTGAGGAGTTCATATCTTAATGTACCATTAGGAAGTGGGGCCCATTTGGCCAAGGTGGATCACTGGGAATGTGCTTTTTTTTGGTGGTTATATCTCTTCCTCTGTCCCTTCTTCCTGCTTCCCAGATGCCATGAGTTAAGCCACTTTCCTCCGCCATGCCCTTCTGTTGTGATGTTTCTGTCTTGGAGCTGGCCAACCATGGGCTGAACCCTCTGAAACCTCTCCTCCTCTAAGTTGCAGTGTCAGGTATTTTGTCCCAGCAACTGGAAAGCTGACCATATGTGCACCTTTCTCACTCAAAGTAAAAATGCCCCTACTTTCTGCTGTTTCTGTGCCACCTGAAAGCATCTCTTTATTCTTTTTGTTTTGGTACTAGGGATTGAACTCAGGACCTTGCACTTGCGAGGCAGCTGGCGGAGTCACTGAGCTAACTCCCCAGCCTCATCTCTTTATTCTTGATTCTACCTCTCAAAAATTAAACTCTGTACTTTGCACTAATTCCCCTCTGCCCCACTTTTGCACAAAAAGCACTAGAAGTATGAAAATCTCAGGCAGAAATTGTGTTTGAGACATCTCCGACCAAGATAGCTTCAAAATAGCCCACTTAACATCATCCAGGAGCCGACCAAATTTGCTTGAGTCAAATGAAGAGTGGCAGACAACGCACTTCCTGTTCTGGAAGTGCTTGTTTTAAGGAGTGAGATGGATACTCCTTGCCACTGACAGAGCCCAGTCGTTGAGGCTGCCTGGTCAGACCAACTCAAGCTTAGACAGACGTTTGGGTTATGTAAGGGTGATACCCAGCTCCTGCTTCTCAAAGGGTGAGGTTGAGGTGATGACAAGATGAACCACTTCTCTTGGGAGATGGCCCTTGGTGGGCAGCTTGCTGGACAACGGTTGGCCTGCACAGTGGAAAAGGTTTGTCTTGTTTCTCCTTCTTGGCCATTCTAAGCAGCGTGCCACCCCAGGAAATGACTTAGATACTGATGGGAGGCAGGTAAGGAGATGGGAGATGGAGAATTTTTCTATCAGCTGAGTCCTAAAGTGTTTTGAAAGTTCTATCCACTTTCTCATCACTGGGATAAAACACTTGACTCTTGCAGCTGAAAGCAGGAGAGATTTACTTTGGCTCATGATTTAGTAGATTCCATCCAAAGTCTACTGGCTACAAGGCAGAATAGCATGGTGGCCAGGAAGCAGAGAGAGATAGGAGGACCCAGGGACAAGAATATGCCTGTCAGATTATACCTCAGTGACCTGCTTCTTGTGACCAAGTCCGGTCTCTGAATAGCTCTGGACTCATATATGGACTACTCAGCTGATGAGTAGAGCACCCCCCCATGATCTAATAACCTTCCAAACAAAAATATGACATGTTAGGGGCATGTCTTAGATCTAAACCACAATGAAGAGGTATATCTCAGGATTGAAGCACATGGCAAAGCCCCTCCCTAGGAGGGACACCTCTATAATATGGTGATAGGTAGGATAGGGCACTATTAAGGAAAGGGGGAGCCAGAGAGACTCTCTCTGTGGAAGGCACATCCAAATGGTTTTCAGGAACCATGATTCCCTGTATTCATTTGCAAGTTTTTTCCCTTCTTCCTTTTTTCATGTTTTCTCTTCTGATTATTCTCAAGTACCAACATTCTGTTAAAGGTTTAGTCCTGTCTGTTCTTACTAGCAGAAGTTAAATCAGAATCAAATTCTGTCCTTGGCGAAGAGGGTTCTGGGGAAGACACATTTGTAACATCTGAAGGTGGAGTTGAGAAACAGCTGGGGTGAGCCAAGAGTGGATATTGCCTAAGCCAGGAACTGGTTGAGCTCAGAGGGGGTGTGGGAAATGTGGGAGGCATCCATGCAATGTGTGTCCCTCAGCCCTTCCGAAATGCTTGGGCTTGGACACCTGAGGAAGGACAGATTTCTTGGAGTCATTCAAGAGAGGATCTTGAGCTCTTGAGTCTGGAGTTGTTTTGTGGACCTCACTAGTGACCTCTTCCTCTGGACTCTCATGACTAGACACAGGATGGAGGTGCAGTGTTGATAGTCTTGTTGGCAGGGATGGATAGTGAATGAGGCTGGCATGTGGTACCGGAACTGGAATCCTGATCCACCTTTCTAATCTAGACAAGACTGGCTGGGGAGAGGATAGGGTCTTCAGGACATGCCCACTGAGTTGCCTGCATGGAGGAGCAGAATACCTCTAGTCTGACTACCACAGAAGCCCTCAGCCCTTGGAGAGGAGCTGTCTACCACCTCCATCTGTGAAAGAGGGATGGATCAGTGGGAGTCACACTCCCACCATCTCTCCTTCTTATCCATCCCAACCTCTCTTCCTCTGGGAAGAAGCCTGTAAGAGGGGGAAGTAAAGGGCAAAAAAATTCCTTTCTAATCCCATCCCTTAGATGGGAAGGCAGAAACACTCTCCTTGTGTGTCATAAGACTAAGGCTGATTCTTGAAAGGGGGAGGACCCAGGGGCCTATATTTACAATAATAGGTTGTGAGGGGCAGGTGTGAGGTGGTTAAAAGCCCAAACCAGCCTGGGGTTGATTTTTGACTCTGCAATTTACCAATTGTTGGCCTTGGGCAGGTTATTTAACATCTCTGGAATGCAGGTCTCTCATAAGTAAAATGGGGGTGCTAATATCAACTTCCTCTCCCATTTGATTGAGTCTTCATTGCTCAAGGATTGATAAGTTAACACACGCAGTCACAGTTGACTCACCGAGTTCACTCACAAGTGCTACCACGCACAAGAGAGTTCCTAGCACACAGCTAGTTAAGGAACCCGTATTTCACCTTGGGGTGAAAACCATCACTAGGTATCCTGACAATGAGTGGAAGTAGTCAGTGGGAAAAGCAGTGGATTGGGGGCATAGCTTACTTTTCAGAGAAAATACTAGTATTTAAAGAGAAATTCCTTCCACATATCAGGTGAGTGACTGTGTTTGCAGGCATCTAACATGGCTAATATAATGCGGGAGCCCTTAGCTCTTTGAAATGTTCAGTGTCTATAGTTTCAGCAATGCCTGGCCTCTCCTTCATGTCTGGAGAGAGGGTCTGTCCCTCCTTTCCCTGCTCCAGCCCCTCCTTGCAGCGCTGTCATGTGCAGCCCATGTCATGTGACATGTGATTTTCCACCCTGGTGGAAACTCTCAGAGCCTTGCCAGCAGGAGGCTGGGCTCGGGTTGCCCACTGACTTACTGAGCACAGGATGGGGCGAGAGGCCAAGGCGATTTCCTCTCTTTTATTGCATCATAAAAAACCATCTTATTCTTCAGCGACACCTCTTGGGGGCTCATGTCCAGGCTATGATTAGCAGATAATCTTATAAAGGTCTGTGGTCCATCCAGGCCTGAGACAGGCTGCCAAGACCCATCTGCAGGAGGCAAGAAAGGGTCTTCTATGGAGACCCCTTCGGTGGCCTCCAAGGCTTATTAACTTGAAGTCCTTTTTGATTGAAGGTAGTGCCAGTTTTCTTGTTTCTTGCTGGCTTGGCTCCCTGGCTGCTATTTAACTTCTCAGAGAGAACCGAGCCCCAGCCACCCAGGTGGTGCAAGAAGTCTAATAAGACTTGGACTAAATTGAATTTTTTGTTGTTTTATTTTGTGTTTTATGGTACTGAGGATTGAACCTAGGACCTTCACACTGAGCTGCATCCTCAGTCATTTTCATTTTATTTTGAGACAGGATCTTGTTAAATTGCCCAGGCAAAGCCTGAACTTGCGATTCTCCTGCTACAGTTTTCCAGAGAGCTTGGATTATAGGTGTGCATCACCAAGCTGGGAACTTTAGAAACTTTTCAGTGATAAACCCTTTCTTAGAGATATCAAGTGTCTTCCCCAGGACCACTTCTAGGAGGGATGGCAGAGGAGGGATGGAAATCCAGAATTTGTGATACACACTGGGCAAAGCCATCCTCTGTGTTCCTCGGGTGACCATTATTCTGGCCTCTTTCTAGGCTAGGTATTTCTCTTTCTCTCTCTCTCTCTCTCTCTCTCTCTCTCTCTCTCTCTGTGTGTGTGTGTGTGTGTGTGGTACGGGGATTGAACCCAGGGCCTTGGTACTGAGCTACATCCCAACCCTTTTTACATTCTTTTTTTTTTGAGAAAGGGTCTCAGTGAGTCACTAAGTTGCCCAGGCTAGGCCCAGTCTTGTGCACCACCTGCCTCAGCCTCCCAGTGTGCTGGGATAACTGGCGTGTCAGAGCCACCCAGTAAATACTTGCTGAAATGGGACCTGAGCTCCCAGCTGACTGGCCCTGGAGCCATCTTGGGAAACACTGGAACTGCCCTGCTGCCTGTTCAGCTCAGCAGAGACACCCAGTATGAAGGACTCATGACTGTGGTGGACGGTAGAGCTCCCTGAGGGAGCCTGACTCTCCTTGAACTCTGAACACATGAAATACTCAGGTCTTACTGGCATCACCTGAGCATCTGACTTGCATTCAGTCAGGTGGGGTTCCATGGCTGGCCAGCACAAGCCAATCTTCAAGTCTGGTGAGAGCAGAGTGTAGAGCAAATAGCATGGGCTTGGGTGTGAGACAGATCTGAGGTTCAATCCTGGCACTGCTACTTATTAACTGTTACGTTTGGCAGTAAAATTCATCTGGGATTGTGTTTTAAAAATAAATCAGAACTGTTGGCTGGGAGTGGTCATACACACCTATAATCCCAGCTCCTTGGGATACGAGGCAGGAGGATCCCAAATTGGAGGCCAGTGTGATGTTTAATCTTGGTATGTCAATTTGAATGGGGTAAAAAACACCTAACCAATTAGTGTGTCTGAGTGTCTGAGGGTGGTTGACAGGTAGGCCTGCAAACTGAGAGCAGGGAGACCCATAACTAATATGGAAGGCACCTTCCAGTAAACTTGCAGCGTGGATAAGACAAAAGAGGACAGAGGGAAGCAACTCACTTTTGGAAGAGCTCCAGTCTTTACCATTCCTCTTGGATGTGTCTCCATTTCTTTAGGCTTCCTTCGTAGACTCGCACCAGCAACTGCAGTGAATTTTTTGACCTTCAGATTTGGACAGGTGCTGCATCCTTGACTCCTCTTGTTCTTCAAAGAAATACCTAGCGTGGAGCCTGGTGCATGGTAAGGACTCAAAATAGCCATTACTCTTACTATCATTATCTCCTGTGTGAAATCGGGCAAATCATAACCTCTCCAAACTTCGAATTTGTCTTTAAACTAGGGAGATTATTCCTGTCCCATGAGTTGAACCAACAGGTTATGGAAAAGCACCCAGGGGTGCCTGGTCAGCACTGCTTTCCTTCTTTCCCTCTGGCAGGCCCAAGAGGCAGTTATGATAACAGAAAAGATGCAAGTTACTGAAGGTGAAGACTCCTGTTGTACTATGTCCACCATGAATGCTGGACATCCACATCCACACCCAGATTTTGACATATGTGCTTCTAGTCTCTCCTTCCTCCCATCTTTCCTTCCTCTCTAAACCATCCCTTCACTCTTTTTTTAAAAGTGGGGCCATTGTCTACATTCAGCTATGTTTCCACTGGGCTTGGGCTGGAAAGACAATGAGATTAGCATTCTCAGATTTCTTCCAGGTCCCTTGCCACAAAATATGAGTTTTGTTAGTTATTATTTTCACGTAGTTCTGACTCCCTCTTTCTGCCTTATAACTAGAATAGCTCCCATATTTCATGCGCCTATTTAATCCCTGCTCCTCTTGACTATTGGATGGGGTTGGGGAGCTGATAATGAACAACAAACAGTAAAGCTAATAGTAATGTGTTACAGAGTAAAAGTCAGAAGCCAAGTAGGGTCAAGGAGATTAAGAATGCTGGCTGGATGGGCTGGGACTTTAGCTCATTGATGTTGCTGCCTGCCTTCTAAGCACAAGGACCTGAGTTCAATCCCTGATACCAAAACAAAACAAAACAAAACCACCACCACCAGCACCAACAACAAAAGCCCAAAACCAAAAACTATGGCTGGAGTAGAGTCGGATGTATTTTCCATGCACGTAGAATAGAGTAGGCTTCATGGAGAGGATTGTTTAGTGTTAGTAGAAATATTAAATAGAATCATCACTTCCCACTAGTGCTTTTTCATGGTGTTTTAATTCCTAAACTCTTTTTATTTTGTAATTGGCTGGATGTTGTTGTCATATAGTTTTATTCGAGAAGGATGCATGGGTTTTACCTGTTTGAGAAAGTCTGTTGCTTCTTTATATAACAACATTTTTGTGTGGCTGTAATATCCTGGGGTGTATTCCAATTTTCTTAGAACATAGCAAATGTTATTTTTTGGCAATGTTGCCTGGAGAAAGCTGAGATGTGCCTAATTTTAACCCCTTATAGTCACGTGCTATTCTCAGTTGTCTGAATGTTTGAAATGTCAATATTAACCCATATGCTATATCTACTTGCATGGTTTTAAATTTTGCTGGAATAGGGTATATCTTTCAGTTTGCATACTCAATTTTTTCTTTATTTAGATAATTTAAAATTTTTACCTTTGGAGTTGGATGCTTATCTTTTATTTGTTAGGTGCTTTAAAAATCTATTAGCTTCTCTGTACTCACTCTCGTGCCTTTGTTTTAATCTGCACTTACTGTGATTATCTCAAAATCTCATCCATACAAATAATTTATTTTCAGAGAAATGTACCTGTTCCTTGCTCTATCAGTTTTTGTATTAGGTCTGTAATGATGTGGTTTGGGTCCTCAATTTGTTTCCTTAGATCCTCAATCTCCTTTTTTGTTTTTAATCTCATTATCTTGTCTTTGAGCTCTTACATTCCTGAATTTATATTCTTATTAAGATGTTATACAGCATGAAAGAATGGTGAGAAATAACTTTCTGTTCTTTTGCTATTTGTTCTCCTGAATCGGGTCTTTCTTCCCTTTTCTCTTCATCCTTTTCTCCTTTCTTTTTTCTTCCTTCCCGCACACTTCCTATTACCATCTATTTCTCTCTTGTAATATGTTTGTGTAGTCCTTCCTTGACTGAAAGGCATTTTTTATGGTGCTGTTTCCCCTTATCACCATCACATTTATTGAAGCTCATTATAAGGTGTCGATTTCCTTTCCCTGCCTTCCAAGCACCACTGAGGCATGCGCTTGAACCCATCTTTGTGCCAAAGACTCTGGAAGAGCCTGGAGACCTTCTGTCATGTTTCATCCTCCATCCAATGTGGAGGGAGCAAGATGGAAGATGTAGAGAGGGGAGAGGAGCACAAGGGGCATACTGGTGACCGGCGGCCATGACATAGCCCAGTTGGGGAAAGACCAGGACTAAAAGCTAAGGAGCCTGCAGAAACTGACTTGAGGAGACAGGAAGACAGCTTTCCACAGCCACACTGAAAAACAAGAGTCATTTTCTACAATGGCCGAGAGCCGGCGTTCTAGAGACAGACAAGCTAATAATGTATTTAGTCCAGGCATGGCAAGGTACTGGCTTTGTAATCTTGATTCTCTACACATCTGTGAAAGGGGATTCGTAAGAGAACCATTCTTATAGAATTATTATGAACATTGCTACAGTACTGGTTGCTTTAATAAGTGTTAGTGTTTTCTGTCGTTAGAATTAATAATATACGTAGCTCTGAGAGGCATTGATCATAGCACGTCTGGTCAGAAGGCGATCCTGAGCAGCTGAAATATATAGTAGTGAAAGTGATCCAAAGTTAATTTGGGGCCTGGCACATATTTGGGGCTGTTGGTCAGTCACTCACAGTGGGGTCCCAGGCTCTGAGTGTGAGGCCATGAAACTCAACCCCCTCGCCCACAGTGTTGGTGAGAGTGGAGGTAAAAGGGGGAGATCACGGGTGCCAGATAAGGGTCTTGCTTTACCTCAGTGTTTTGCAAACTGTCCCCAGACCAGCAGCATCAGTCTTACCTTGAAATTTGTCAGGAATGCAAATTTGTCAGGAGGCTCTGTTCAGGCCTCGTGGATCAGAAACTCAGGAACTGAGAACTGGAAATCTGTTTAGCAAGCCTTTCTGTGATTCAGATGGTCACTGAAGTTACTGTCTTCTCCAGTTGGACTGGTGGTCAGGGAGTTGAGTGGCAGAAAGAGAAGGCTGTAATTTTAGGGTGTCTTTGTGAACAACTCGGAACTTGAAGTAGGCTGTTTGTGACTGTGTGGGTAGAATTAGACTGACTTGTGCCTGGTAATAGTCAATGAACTGTTTAATAGGCATACAGTCAACCTGTATATTTATTCCTCTAAATATATATCTTCTTCTCTTTGTATCATCATCTGTATAGATGCGAAATGCTGCTGTGCTTAGCTATTTTTTAGTGAACTATAATTTTGATTATAAAAAGATAAAATATAGAAAAAACCACTTGACTCATTTTTAGTTATGGCAAAAGCCTGGAGCTCACTGTAAAACCAGCATTTCATCTGCCATCTGGTGGCAGCATACCCCACTGACAGGTTTCAATAGCAAAATTTAAAAATCATGGATTTCAGAGAGGGAATCTGGGTTCTGAAGATGCTAGGGAAAATATCCCATCTGGTCAGGCCATTATATCTTCCCCTTGGAGAAGACAGATAGGCTAGGGAAGGACACAGATGCTAGATGCAGAGAGACCTGGGTTGGCCAACTTTCCTATCTCAGAGCTTCTGTTTCCTCGTTTTGAAGTGGAGATGGTCGTAATAATGTTCCTGTCTCCAGGTGACTGCAGAGGTCAAATGAGGGAATTGGTGGGAAACAGCCGGATGTGTTTGGAAAACTGCGAAGATTTGTGAAGAACTGCCCAGCTGGGACTTGTTTATTATTTATGTTTAAAACTTGGTCTGTGGTTGTGGAATGCAGTATTCTCTATTGGAGGAATTCTAGATATTAGCAAGCAGGTGGAGAAGGTATTTGATGTTTGGTTTTATCTTGACATTTTTTAAAAAGGATACCAGGGAAGGAAATGTTCATTGAGATTACCCCAGTCATGATTTAGGAGCAAAAGGGTGAAGAATTCCAACCCCAGCGAGGTGATGGACAGGGAAATCAAGAATCCTGGCTATTGTGTTGTTTCTTGTCCTTGTGTTTCCTCAGCTTGGGGCAAGAAAGGAGAGTGAGGAAGAGAGATGATGGAATGGAAGCTTTCAGAGATAAGGTAGGAGTGAGGAAAGAGAAGGAAAGAGAAGAGAGAGTGAGACAGGGCACGAAGGGGCGCTGGTAATAGAAAATCAGAGAGGGGAGGAAGAAGAACTTGAGGAAGCCAAGTTAAAAGGGGTCAATAGAAGGAAGAAGCAAGGAGACAGGCCCAGCACTGTTGCCCTGGGCAGTTCTAGGTCTTTCCAGCTGGCAGCACTTTCTGTGAGTGGGCTTTTTGTGACAAACACGTCTTTCCTCAGGGACCTTGTGCTTTGTACATGTGAAGTGCTTGGATCCAATGTGCTTAGTGAAAAAGAAGAGTCAGACATCGCTGGGAAAAGAGACCAGATGTCTTTGAAATCATCTAAATTGTCTCTATTTTTAAAAGAAGTTACTCTTTCCATTGCTGCCAGATCTGAAAGTCCAATTTGCCAGGATAATATATCCGGTGTGGATAAAGATTTCCAAACTTGAAGTGTTTGTCGCTTAGCAACCCAGAGGCGTGAAGGGCTCACTTGGGCGGTTCAACCTTCCAGGGAGACCAAGTTTTCCGCAGCAGAAGGTGATAGGCTAGGAATTCGTGCAGGTCACTCCATCAAGCCTTGGGGCCACCGTGTGGCCCCCTCTCTCCCTCCCTACTCAGATTTCTTCCCAGGCACCTGAGGCTAATACAGTCTACACAGACAAAGAAAAGAAAGAAAAGGGGGATAGCATGAAGAGAAAAGTCCCAGGGACAGAAGGAGTTGAAAACAGAGGGAGGAAAAAACAATTATGCCTCTGACTCCATCCCGGCCTTCAGCACAGAGCCAAGTAACTCTTCTCAAGTGGTTTGGAACAAAGGTATTTTTGTTCTCTCTAAAAAGCTATTTTTTAATGCTTTTAAACTCTGCACATTATCATTATTGCTATTGTTCTTGTTACTGTTAAGGAAAAATGCTTTTGGTCCCTACACAGTAGTTTGGGCTTGCTTTTATTTACAGACCCAGAATCCATCAAGGCTTTGAGGCCTCCTGTTTTAGAGGCGCTTGTCTATCTATGCTCCCAGCTCCATCCTGCTGGGGACCAGGAAAATAAGGAGTTGGCACTAATGCCTATGCTGCTTTTCTGGGAATCACTGGACTCAGCTTCATTTCTCCCTTCTGCCTCTAAACTGTTTCACACTGGCACAGAGGTGATTTTTACACCAGGTTTGGAGCACTTACTGTGAAAGGACCCCAGTTACTGGCTCAGGAATGGGCCCATGGCCTGATTCCAGCCACCGGGTTATAAGAAGAGAGATGCACTAGGATTCCTGGGAGAGCTTGTCTTATGTATCTGGAGAGATATCCTGGGGTGGTGTTCTGTCCTCCCTGGATGTTTGTGAGAGGGAGAGAGCCTTCGGGTAAAGCTGAGTACGTGATAGGGAGCCTGAAGATAGAGGAACAAATGCACAAAGAATCAAATAGGCAAACCCCTCCTTGACAATACAGTTAGACTGCTCAACCAAACTTTCCTCAGCTCCAGCTTTTCCATTTATATAAATCCCTCATTGTTTAAGGCATTCTGCATTTGGCTTTTTGGTTACGTCTTCATGGATACGGTAACTCTTAGTGAGCACCTACTCTAGGTTTTACACTCTATAAAATGTTTTTATGTGTATTATTCTCATCTAATCTCCATGGAAGGCTGGCAGGGAAAACATTAACATCCCCATTCTTTCAAGAAAGTAGTACAGAAGGGATTGATGCTGACGAGGCTTGAGGCAGAACCGGGGTCCTAATCCGGGGCAGTCCGTCTCCAGAGCTCAGGCTCCCCTCAAACTCAGGCTCCTGCTGGCAGAAAAGATCTGCTCTGTGCAGAGAGGGAGCGAGAGCTGAGGAGGAATAGTGTCTCAGTTCTGAGCTCACAGGATGGACAGAGGCCACCAGGAGGGTGCTAAGGAGAATCTGTCGAAAGATCAGATGAACTGGCTCTCTCAGGGTCCTTGTGTGACATCACAGAGCCTCGGTCTGGCCAGTCCATGATATGCTTTAAGCAGCCACCCCTCTGGACACTGTGAGAAGTAAAAACATCATGACAATGTCTCATCCTAGAAACATTTGCAAATGGGCTTCTGAAATTTTATTTTCTTTAACTCAAGACCATTGGAACATAATGATTCCAGTTAATGTTTATTGATTCAGGATGCAGTAGCTCATATGTCAGTAGTGTACTAAGGGCCTCTTATATCCCAAATGGGCACTCAAGCTCAGAGAGGTAGCATAGCTTGCCCAGAGTCTCTCAGCTGGGTCTTGCAGTCTTCACTGTGATGCTATATTGGCTTTTCATGTGGACAGAATGAACCATACCTCTTGCCAAGGTTCTTGGCAAGCAGAATGGAGTAGGTCTAGTGATAGATTGGGAATCCCAGACTCTAAGCACCAGAATAACATCATTCAGTATAGGAACAAACTGAGTTCAGCTACAGAGTTATGAGGCAGATTGTTTTTTCTAGTACAGTGTACCTTGTCATGCATATGACTGCCATACTTTTAAATCATCCTCTATCTCATACCTTAATTTCTGGAATAAAAAAAAAACAACAAAAGACTTTATTACAATCTTTGAAAAGTAAAATTGATGAGGAGACTTGTATAGCCAGACATCAAATATACCACAAAGCTGTAATGATTAAAACAGCATGATACTGTTATTGAAAACAGACAAATGTGGATTGAGGGAAAATAACAGAAACTCCTCAATACTATTATTTATTATATAATAGAAGTATGTCATAGATAGAAGATTGAACAAAAACTATTGCCTGAAAGTGTGTTAATTTGGATTGCTTCCTACTTGAAATATGTATTTTCCAAATACCACATTACATTCTGGATAGATTTAAAAGTAAAATATAAAAATGGAGACCATAAAATATCCAAAATGAAATTTATGATCATAATTAGAGAAGGTTTCCCTAAGTATGGCATCAACCGCAAAACCATAAAAATGTATAATATTGAATATATTTATAAGGCAATTATGCCACAGAATGTATGAAAGACAAAGGGTATATAGCCTTAATATACAAAAAAACTCTTACAAATCAGAAGATAAAAAAGAAGCATAGCAACATAAAATATTGAAAAAATATCAAAATGTCAGGGCACCCTCATAAACCGTCAGTGGAAGTGTAAATTTACGCACGATGATGCACCGTGTAGCGAAATACATCAAAGATCTAAAACATTTGACACAGTAATTCCTCTTCTAAAAATTCATCTTGAGAGGACGTTTGGACAAATGTGCAAAGGCATTTGTACTAAGAAAGAGCACCACACTGTTATTTGTGATAATTTTAAACATTGAAATTGAGCGAGATATCTGAAGAGAGAACCAGTGGTCCAAGGGAGAGTCCCAGTGAATGCACCCTCCTTTAATTGTCACTCAGAAGTCTCTGTGGGTCCTTACCAACTACCCCCAGACAACTCATTCCTCACTGATAGTTTCTCATAACCTTTTATGCATACCTGGCTTTGCTTGTTCTATTTTTACCCACTATTTGCGAGTTCCTAAAAGTTAAGGATCAAGCTTGCCCATCTCAGTGTTTCAAGTACTTAGCTCAGTACCTGGCACATAGTAAGGGTATGATAAATATTCATTACAGGAATAAAGGAGAGAGTAAGTAACAATTATGCTTAAGGACTACAGTGATGAACTAACTTCTCAAGAGAGTAACTTTGGAGGCGTATACCTACTGTATCTGCAGATTATAGCTCCTTAATTTTTTAAACAACCTGAACATTATTTGGAATTTCATTTTAGGAAAAGGATGGTACTGTGTTATCCACAAGAAAAACATTGGATACTTATTGTAATTTTGCCTATTCCCCTAAAAGACAGAAAAGGAGGAAACTGAGGATGAGAGAACAGACATGTCCCCGCTTTTGATATCTAGAAGTGGCAGAATCTGGATTTGAACCCAGTTCATTCTGACTGATGCTGGATCTTCCGCTCTTTAGCAGGCCCTTCTCCAGAATGGCACTGGAAGGGCTTCGTTGAGAGGAAGGATAAACCCACCTGGCTGCTGGACCAATGGGCCTCAGCAGCATTATAGAGAAGGCTGAATGGAGGGGAATGAGGAAGAGCTAATGTTATATCTCAAGGAGATGGGAGTCAAGGAGAAGGAGATGGAGGAGGGAGAGGATGGGGAGAAACAAGAGGACGCTACAGAGAGCAGACACAGCTGTCGTGGGAGGCACATTTTTATTACTTGGGCAGAACTGTGAAGCAGGTGATATTCGTAGCATAATCAGGGCAGGGGTGAAGATGACCTTGTGCTGTATCTGGAACATATACCTGGTGAAATCCAGAATGATATTCAATTTATCGACTAATTTAAATGCAACACTTTAAAAAATATGCAAAAGATTTTATTTTATTGTACAGTTTTAAAAAGTCAGCCTTTATTGGACTGAAAACATTGATTTGTTGTCAAATTAAATCAAACTGACTTGTCCATGAAAACCTCCGCAGTAGGAAGAGGTCTCCCCTTTCCCCACAAACCCTAAGCACCCCACAGCCTGCACCCCCAAGCCTTTTGGTGTTCTATTTCTGCTAATCCTTGCTAAGAAGTAACTGGTGAGCCAGAGGTTAGCTGATGGGGTCTCAAGGTGCAACCTTTCCCAGGAGTATTTGCATGTTAATAGAGGATACTGGGAACCCAGGACAGCCTCCAGGTCTCAAATGAAAGGAGTCCTGAAGGTGGGCACGGCCCCCGGGGGCCCCCGCTGTGTGGGCCACGTTGATTCTGCCTGTGCTGATGGCCGCTGGTCTGGGCTTCTCTCCAGCTGCTTTTACAAAGAAGTGGCTTGGAGAAGAATAAAGCAGTTGTATTTATCCCCAGGCGAGGACTCCATTGCCAGGGCTGTGTGTGCAGTGCCCAGCTCAGTCTGGACCCAGTACGCCTTGCTTAATGGTTATTTGTTGAATGAATGGAGAAATCTCTTTCCACCCCCACCGCTAACCACACATACCTTTAGCCCTTTTGCCTGGGAGCTGTTTAAACCGGAACCCAGGCCTAAGACCTGAGCAACTTCTTCCTAAAGATAAGAACCTTTCTACCATTTTCACTTTACTTTTTTTTTCTTCCTCACAACCAGAAAACCTCAAAACTTGTGCTGAATTGCATGACCTCACTGACCATGTTTCATGTTCCTTGCTGAACTGCGGTGAAAGCAATCTCCTCCTTAACTATGGCCAAACTGCAGAAAATGGAATTCCTTCGAAGACACATCCTCCTGCACACACACACACACACACACACACACACACACACACACACACACAAATTTCAGGGCAGGGGCCTCGGGAGGAGAAGGGGGTGGGGGACTGGGAGGGAGTCATGAGGACAAGACTACTTTTCTGTTTGGCTGAATTCATCAAAAATGTCCAAACCCCATACTGAACATTCATCACTAATTAAATCCTAGCACCATAATTCAGAGAAAACAATTACAGCATTTAGAATTTTTAAAGGAACTATTATTGCTGCCTTGGCCCTTTTAAAAATTATACTCCCCAAAGGACAAAATGTGATCCATTAATATGTATGTATTATTACTTTTTTTGTAATGGGAAGACTGCTGATGCCTGTGAATATGGAAGCATTTATTGGTTGCCGACAGCCGCTTAGTTGACTTGCAGTTTTAAGTGCAATATTTTCTAGAATCTAAAAGGCCATAACATTAATTACCTTTCTCCCGTCAGCTGGTGGCCTGCTACTTTCTATCCTGTGCTGTCTTCCTTGGCCACACTGGTAACTGGTGAGTGACTGAAAGGGTTGGGCAGACATAGGCGGAGTTAAAACCATTATTGGGAAAGATCATGTAATAATTCATTCACTTTCAGTCAATTTCTTCCATTTACCTTTAGAACCCAAGTGTGTACTGCTTTTTTTTTGTTTTGTTTTCTTTTTCTTATTTTTTTTTTCAGTTGGGATCCCTTTGTGGCCTGGCTCCTGTGTTAATCCCCAGGCCCAGGGCATCTTGGATTTCTAAGTCAAATCCGTGCTGCTTCTATGTCCACTGTCCCCAGCTAAACTGAGATCTGATTTTTCCCTCTCTTTCACTTTATCCTTTTGAACCACAGCCTTCTTTGTCTTGATAATTTCACAGAGTAATTGAGAAGTGAGTTATCTGGGTCTGGCAGTAAGGACCACAATTGGCCTTAATACATTACGATGTATTGTGTGTTTGACATGTGTGTGCGTCTGTGTGCTGTGTGTACATGTGTGTGTGTGTGTGTGCACGCAGGCACATAGGTGGGTATGTATGTATAATGCACATATAAAAGCATGTCTCAGAAATTTCCATTCGGCTCCCTGATCAGTCTATTGTCACATGCATTTGGCATTCATTATCCATGAGCCTCCGGCGCCTTTGGTCCTGTGTCCTGGCTAGCAGTGATTTGGTTTATAGAGATCATATGGCAGGGGAACAGACCTTGAAAGACAGAGCTCTGAGAAGCACATTTGATGAATTTCCTATGATTTGAGTCTGGGTTTATTCTTCCCTGTGGCGGGGCAGACACCCCAGAGCACACGCAGCCAGCCCAGGAGCCTGGGGAGGAGTGGAGGCTATGACAATAAGCACACTGTTTGTTCTTCACACATCTCGGGTTGCATTTCCTATCTGGGAGAAAAAGAAAAGGGAGCCTTGTAAAGGATCCAGAATCTGGGCAGGAAACCACACAGAGTGAAGGTTGCCATTGTCATTAGCAATTAATGTAACCACCAGGGCTGGAAGGAGGAGGCCCTGCCAGTGCTGTGGGGGAGGGGAGGGCA
>NW_022900928.1:14099414-14108431 GCF_012274545.1 Fukomys damarensis
AGCCCCTGCCCGGGCGGTGGGGGAGGGGAGGGCGGGGGTGGCGGGAGGTGGGGGCGGGGAGCTGCTCATTGCCACTTGCCAGCCAGGGCTGGTTGGAGGACCGAGCAGAATACCTCCTCAAGCGCTCCCAAGAGAGACCGCAATACTCACATTATTTTATTTTAAAGCAAGGAGCCCAGGACTTGATAAGTTCTAACATGTCTCTGCCACCCGTTTTTACTTTCTGTGGCTCCAAGTCCAATTCCTTAGTCCCTTGGTAGATTGTTTTTTCCCTAAGGACTCTTTTGAGATTCATTCAATAAGCGGTATATATAGAGTGCCTTCTATGTGCCAAGTTCTCGGGGTGCTGGGCATGGGGTTGATGCTGATCTATAACAGATGTTGATTGCGTGTGCACCAGGCACGGAGTGCTGTGGTTTCCATTCATTACCTCACTTGGGCATCATTACAACTCTCTGAGCTGGGTTTCCCTTCTTGCTCCATTTTACAGATGGCATAAGTGAGGCCCACAGAGGTTGATTAACTACACTCCAGGTCATAAAACCAATACACGAGTCCAGATTCCCAATCTCAGTTTACACCCTCAAGAAGCCTACAGCCTAGGGAGGATTCAGAAAAGTAAACCAGCCATCAGAGGACAAGCTGATGTGGGCTCTTCCTAGGGTGGGGTCTGCAGAAGCGACTTTAATGTAGTCTGGGGAGGCACTCACAGAAGGCTTTCTGCAGGTGGAGAGGCTGACACTCCTGTCCAGTGAGCGTTGTCCTGGTGTCTGCGCCTCTCACTATATAGGTGTAGGCATGTGCTGCAGGCCTGTCCAGCCACCGAAATGTCTTTTCCCCTTTATGCTATCCTGCATGAAGCCCCAGTGGCATTGACAAGAGCGGAGGTTGCAGGGTTTTTTTTTTTCCACATCGTTGGTAGATTCAGATCCCTCTCCTACTCTTCCTCGGTCTCCTCTCTTCTCACCCCTCTCCTCTCCACTCTCAAACTCTTTCTCCTTCTTTCTGGTAGTTTAAAAAAGAAGCCACTTTTCATTCATGCGACCAAAATGTCATCAAGTAGTTTAATGCTCTTTAATGTCCTTGTATCGTTTACGTTTTGCGAACAGTGTGGAAATGAATCCCATCTGTGGGTTCAAGAACATCAAAAAAGTCGGACAGGCTATTTAGATGTGCTGCTTCACATTGCATTAGTGTGTACAATGTCAGGGGGCCCAGCCAAGCGCCGCCCTCCGGGCCTCCGCCGCCCCTGCCCCAGACCCAGGAGCGACAGATCACTTACTCTGGAACTCAGGGGCAGTCATGGGTATGGCCCTGGAAGGCTGCCCGGAGGCCCCAGGAAAAGTGTGAAGGCTAAATAAAAAATGAGGAATGATTCAGGAAAATCTTTCTCTTCCTCTCTAGTGCCAGGAAACCCCAACAATAGCTTCTTCACCACTCGGGTGAGAAGTTGGCTGCAGTACTGTCTTTCAAATAATTAATTCCCTCCATCTCGCCCCTCTGGCCCCACCCACTTTGCTCCCCAGGGAGGGAAGCTCTGAGGCTCGTGGTTGACAGTTCATAAGGAAGCTGTTGGAAACCTCAAATCGCTGGAGAACATCAAGTTTGGGAATAGCTGAGAGCAGAAAAGAGGGGCTCCATGGAGGACCCCGAAGAAGTCTCAGCTTAAACTGAGTGCTGGTCTCAGAATGGGTCTTTTGCAGAAGCATTTTTTTGGCCAGGGCTTGACATCTGGCTTCCCTACTTTCTAGAAATATGGCTACATGTCCCTTCTTTGCAAAATGGGGATACTGATTGTATCAACCCGTTTAAATGAACTGCAGAGTTTGTAGACTCACATCTGACCACAGTCATTTAACATTAACAGTGTTCTGCTATCCGGATCACCTGTAGCCTCTCTCTGGCCGCCTGTCCCCACCTGCTGCCAGGTGCAGGCAGCCCCTTCCTTCCTCTCAGCTGAGTACTCAGCCCAGGCCTTCCCCTGCAAAGACCCAGGCAGGGTGCGGGGACCTTGACTCTAAAATATCCTGGCTTTTTTCCAGGTTTGGAGAAACCCCTCATTCTAATGCAGTCCCTAGAAAGAAAGATATGGCTTTTTGTTTCAGAAAAAAACAAAAGCTTCTATTCTTCCCCAGACATGAGGAACAGCAAGAGTGGAGCTTTGACTGTTAATCATTATAGCTCCATGAATAATAATCCACCCTCTGAAGGCCCCAATTCCTTCCCCATAGTGTAACCCTCTCCCATTTTGTGTTTGCCTATATGCATATCCCAGTATGCTTTAATTCTAAATATAAGCATGAGGAGAAGTATACACTTCTGATTGTTATTTCACGGTTCTTAAGGTCATTTTGTTTTAACTCCTAAGTTAAACAAGCAAAAACAATCCTTCAATGCCATTACCAGGAGGGGCTATTTGTTTCTAAGTTCTTTATAGGATGAGCAGAGATCCTATAGGTTATTTCTTCTAGGGTGACTGAGATATGGAAGCCTCTGGGGACACGCGGGAACGCAGCTTATGGTGCAGCCACGGCCCCAAGCCTTTGTGGTCCGAACCAGAGGGAGGACATTGGGTTTTAAAAACTGGCAGATTTGCTCTGAGGAGATCTGACTGCCTTGCCTGACCCCTCTACTTTCCATTTTAACTCTCTTGTTGGCTGGGGAATAGTTATGATGGCGAAGAACTTAGACTCAGGAGCCAAACTACATGGGTGTGGGTCCTGGCTCTGTCACTTGCTTACTCTGGACAAATCACCCACCTTCCAAGGCTCATAATAATATCTGTCTCAAAGGATTCTTGTCAAGATGAATTGGGTTAGTACAGGCTAGGCATTTCGTCTACTGCCTGACACATAACAGATGCTCTGTATAAATGCATCACCTATTATTATCCCTCCAATTATTTAATATCACCTTAGTACTACACTGTGGGTCCTCTGAGGGCAGGTACTGTGTGGCTGCTGCCATTGCCACTGCTTAGCACAGTGCCTGGCACCTGGAAGACTTTCACTGCTATTTGTTGAATTGCACTGAAGCAAAAGAAAGGATTTTAAATTATGTTGTAAACTACCATGCAAGAAATTTCTGTTATTAGCTCTGGAAGAAATTTATTGGATAAAATATCTCTGGGGCTTACTCTGAATTGCTGCAGTTGAATGTAACAAAATTTGAGCAGAGTTGACTAGTCAGTTTGTGAATCACCCCGGTCATCCGTGTTCTGTATTTAATTATTTCCTTCCTTATTTGTGTTGAGTGATCTGCTAATATACTTAGCCCAACAAACATTCACTGAGGGTCCCTCAGGGGGGCCACTCCAGGCTGGGAGAGGAGGTGACAGGAGGAAGAACAAGGACCTTATCTGACACGTCTAGCAGGTATCTTGTGTCCCTGGCCATTGTAATATTTGAACATCTGGCCCACCTTGGCTTCTCCACAGGATTTTGTATGCAGTATCAGAGACTCATGTTCCCTCTTTCCCATGTGATCCATAGCTGGCTGCACGAAATCTGGACACCATTGGAGCCCTGTCCTCCTCTTTCCATGCCACCTGATGAGAGCTCATTTGACGTAGCAGAAGATGAAGACAAGCACAGAGTGAAATGAAGGGAATGGAAGGGAGTTTTGAGAGCTCATTATTATCATGCGAAGGCTAACCTGTTTCAGCTAATACCCACACATCTTCCTGAGAAGATGACGACACGTGCCATAGCCTGAAATTCCCACCCTTTGGAAAATTCAAGGAATAAGGAATTCCCAACCTATTGAATTTGCAGGAATCTTGAGCAGGGGCCTGTTTGTATCTGTCCTACTGTTGACATCCTGGTCCTTAATGAGGTTGTGTGAACATCTGTAGCATATCTGCCAAAAGCCAGCAAACTGGAAATGCCATTAGACCTGGTTAGCAGTGTCTCTTTCCCTTTCTTCCCTGTTTCTGTGCTTTGAGGACACTCCTCCGTGGCTCAGCGGTTTTTAGTCTCAGAGGCACGTAGTCACCAGTTCTCTATCCAAACAATCAACACTTTAGCTTTCTGGCCCCCAGCCTTTTGGATACTGATACCTTTTATTAATCCCTCTTGTGATGTTCTTAAGGGTCAGATCTTCAATTATGACACACTGATTAAGTTATAATGTAGTTATTTTTACCCATTCCCTATTAGCCTGTGCATCAGATAACACTAACATTGTACAACTGATATTAATTTCAAGCCAAAGAAATATCATTTAGACTAGGTAGGTTTTAAATCAGTAAAAGGGAAGTTTCCCTTAGATCTTTTATTTCACTTTTATTTTAAGATTTAGAAATTGTTGTTAGAACTTCTAAAGGAATGAAATAGCATAGGGAATCCCACCGTGACTACCCTAAAATGAACTTTAAAGCTGCCTAATGCTCTACCATTGTTTCTTATGTTAGTTAACTGCTACATTTAGTCAACTGGACACAAGAGTCTGTGCTACAGAACAGCTTGAATATGCACTGCCAGGCCTGGGCCAGGGGCTTTATCGTCTTTGGATTTCTGATCTATCCCAAAGTCCTGTGGCACACACACAAGAGTGACCCAGTACAAGTGAGATTTGGGATTTTTAGGACATCTCTTTACTCCTGAGGATGAGGAGCCAAGGCAGGCAAATGGCCCCCAAAAAACCACACTTACCTCAAGAAGAACCAGGAGCCAGGACGTAGCTGCCGCAAAGAAAAAGTCTGGTCTCTCCTTCTGGTGTGTATGCGTATTTGTGTGCTTGTGTGTGTGCCTGTGTGTGTGGGTGTGTGTTCATACCCAAAAGTTGATTTCTTCGCGACTGTTTCTTTTCTAGGGGTTTTCACTATTTCTACCAACACAAGTTCGCAAGAAACTGTTTTGTGACTTAATGGAAATTGATGTTGGTAGCAACCATAAATCATCATTTCAGAGATGAAGAAACTGCCAGGCAGCAGAGCTCTGAAGTGCCAGAAGTGACATTTCCAGGAGAGGAAGAATCAAGAGTTTCTGATTCCAAAGCTGGTGTTCTCACAGCCTCACAGGATGGCAGCGGTTGGGCCCAGTGTTTCATAGTGAAGGTGGAGAAATAAGCTGAGAGAAGAATGCTTTTTTCCAGGGTTGCAATTAGCATAAGAACCAGGGGTAGAAGCCAGGTTTCCCAAAGCTGATTCCAGCACCTAATGGATTTAAGTGACTACCCCAAGATGAATGAAAACAGTAGTGATTCATTTATTCGTTCATTCAACCAATCAACCTTAATTCCACATTAGAAATGAGGACATCTTATCCCAAGGCCTCCACTAGCCATGTCTCGTTGGCCAGATTTGCTCCTCATGCTGCAGTCACTCCCTGGCTGGGGACATAGAGCTGACATCTCTCCTGACCTCCTCCACTCTCCTGTCCTCAAATACCATCCACTGAACACCCCCGCGTGGCTGTTTAGTAGGCACCTCAAACAGCACGTGTATCTTCTCCCTCTAGGAAGTGGTCCTCCTCTGATGCTCTTTACCTCCGTTGACAACACTCTTATTCACTCAGTTGTGCTAGCTCCAAACTGCAGAGTTAGGCTTCACTGCCTTTTATCTCACTCCATACAAAACCTGTCAATAAATCCTTTTGCCTTTACCTACAAAATAGTTTCCAAGTCCCCCCAGTAGCACTGCATCCCCGGTCTGTCACCCCATGTTGCTGGCCATCTCTTTCCCTTCTGGCCTGTTTCAGTCTGCTTTGCACACAGTAGCTGTGCTAATCCTCTGAAAACATAAAGCAGGTAAAATCTCCTTCTGACTGAAGAGCCCCCAGGTTGAGAACAAACTGTAAACCCCCTGCCTGGACCAGTGCCGGCTCACACCCATCCAGCCACACGGACCTCCAGGCTGTTCCTCATTTGGCACACAGATTATTCCTGCTTTGGGGCTTTGCACCCGCTGTTCCCTCTGACTGGAGTGCTTTTCCCTTAGAATTTTTCATTCATGTCTCTGCTCACATACGACCATCTCCTCTTATCTGAAACAACTGTCCCTTGACCCAACATTTAAAAACTCATATTCTTGGATTTCTTGGCCTGACATTGTGTGCTTATTACATAATATATATTTGTGTGTTAATGTCATGTTATCCCAACCAGAATTAAGGCTTCAGGAAGGCAAAGATTGGGTTTATTTTTTTAGGAGTTTGTCCTTAGTACTTAGAACAACGCCCAACACAAAATTGGTACTCAGTGGTGCTTGTTGTATGAATAAATGCATGAATAATTGGCTTAGACTAATGAAGACGCACCCCTGAAGATGGGGATGAGCCAGCTTTCCAGAGAAACATGCACATGGGACAGAGTTGGGTTCTCCTAGTGCAGGGGAAATGGTGGAAGGGTGCCCAGTAGATAAGCAGCAGTGTGTGTTCCACCGAGCGTGTGCATTTGCTATGATTACAGTCTGGGAGCACTTTTGAGAAAGAAAGCTTCATGTGTCCCACTCTGCGGTTTCAGTGAAGTAGCCAGGCAGAGGGTTTACTGGGGCTGTGCTAGGGTGGGAACATAGGGTGTCTACTCTCCAGCCTCATAGTGAGGCCGAGAAATGAATGGTGACTTCCCGGGGCAGCAGGAACTCGGGGCTGGGCTCCATTTGTTATCTCCCTTGGTGACAGGTCGGTCCCCAGTGATGTCATCTGAGCATCTGCAGGCAACTCTGCCAGGAGCCCACTAACTGGAAATGACATCAGCCACCAGAAAAGTGACTGGGGCGCCCAGCAGACATGCCCTGCTGATCCCTGTCTGGAGCTCATCTCCCTGCCTACCTGGAAGTCTTCTGGCTGGCACTTTGGCAAAACAAAGAGACATTTGAGAGGGAATTAAGTTGACTTTAAAAGATAGCCTCAAAGTGTTCCCCCAGTACATCAGCCCTTGCATTGAATTATAGGTGCTAATAAAGCTGTCAGAGGCCTGGCCCATGAACCAAAGTTAAGCTGAAGGATCCCTGGGAAATGATGAGAATTCATCTGGGCCTGTGAAATCAGTCCTTAGGCCAGCTGGAGGCTCACACACACATTCCCAGGCCAGGGAAGGACTGCAATTGCCCATCCTCATTGTACTGCTGATCAGCCTGAGGGCTTACCATGGCCTTAAAGAAGAAGGCAGCTTTGCTCCTTCTTCCAACAAACTTCTCTCCAAAGATCAGAGACTGTTTCTCCAACTGTAATAAAGTGGCGTCTCCATCTAATGAATCTTCCAGACTACTCCTCTTCATCTTGTGATACTGATTCCTCCATATCTCATATCGTCTTAAAACTGCCTCGATCCTTTCTAAAATACTCACTGTGGCCTAACTTATGCCAGGGTGGCCACTGGGGTTATAACAGAGGGGCAGTGTTGAGAGTACTGGGGAAATGGAGATACCACAGAGCATTTCTCCTGGACCTCACCTAAGATCAGGACCCTAAGACCCGAGTTTCTGATCGAAAGGCACATTTGTTAAGAGATAAGTCCAAGATCTCACACAGGACTCTATTTTCTGGGAATTTATTACATAGTATGCCCTATACCAAGTTCCTTTTTAAAAAAATTCATCTTGGAAACAGACCAGATGTCCATCAACTGGTGACCGGATAAAGAAGGTGTGATTTTTCTATACTGAGTTCTTTACATTTGTTATCTGTGGAAGCATCCATTAGTCCTATGAACAATTACATTTACTCATTCATTTTAACAAATGTTTATTGAGAGCCATGGATTGGATTCTCAGGATGCAGGGAGGAACAGAGTAGTTACATACTATGTTCTGTCTCTTGGATTTGGTCACATGAACAGCAAACATTACCAGTGAATCGTGATATTGTGAGTATTCAGAAGAAGTCATTCAGTGAAAGGGTTTAATCAGCCTTAGGCCTTTACTTGTTAAGGTCACCGAATTAGCAAATTGTGGGAGTTAATATCCAGTAGTGGGATTTGAGGCCTCATGGGCTAGTTGGGAGGTCTGTGCTCTTTACTGCATCCCAGGGTCACTGCAGCCACAGTGATGAGAGTGAAAGAAGCAAAGCTCCCCAGACACGCCTGGAGTAGCTGCTTTAAGGGCCCATAGGAGACCTCTCCAAGGTGAAAGCCCATCCTTCAACTCAGCTTCTTTCCAGTGTTGTTTCTCCAACTACAGTAAAATGACATTTCCAGCTAATGAATCTCTGACTCTGGTCCCAGTCATACTTTTGCCACAGTTTAGGCTCCATCCTGAAAGCCGGCTCCCTTATGGCTGCCCTGGCAGTTGACGTCACAGATTGTGTGGATCGGGGGTCTTACATTATGCTGGATTCTTTGAGATGTGAGCAATAGGTACTGAAATCAAACTGCCTTTAGAGTAAAAGAAATGAGAATATTTCTTCCTCAGATCATGCGCAGAAGAGATGCTCATATGATGTTTGCAAACCCGTCATTGTCCCTGGTACAGTTTACCAACTCGAAAGCACCAAGGAGGTATGGATAGATGTGGGTGCTCCAAAGATGTTGACAATTTACCTTGTCTTATTCCTTAGAACTGCTTTTATTTGTAGTGCCTTCTCTCAGAGTGGTTTGTTTCCCAACGGAGACCTGCACTAGCAATGACGGCTCCTGACTGACATCTCCTTGGCCCAGCAATTCCAGTAGAAAACGCTCCCCTTTTTCAGGAGCTCTAGCAAAGTCTCCATTTATGAGTCTCATTGCATGCACTTGAGTCACATGCCCGCCCTCGAGCCAGTCACCTGGACAAGGGGAATGAAGCGTCCTTACGGGCTGGTCGATGGCTACTTGGTGTTTTCTGGAGCTGGATGAGGTGGGATCAGTATGACCCAAACCAGGTGGGTGGAGTGGGGGAGTAGGACTCCCCAAGGGTGAATTCAGGTGTTGATGCCCCAAAAAAAGGAAGCTGATGGAGGCCCAGTGCCTCCCCAACTCTCCTGCATGTTTTTGCTCTGAAAGGTACAGAACAAATGTTCACAGGATACTTGCAAAGTCCATCCTTGTCCCTTATATGATGTTGTGGTTTGGATCTAGGCACCCCCCACCCCACCCCCCGC
>NW_022900928.1:14108572-14111944 GCF_012274545.1 Fukomys damarensis
CCCCAAGCCTCACGCCATGGCTGAATCTAGAGTGTGTGATGCTCGCATTAAGGGTGTGGGATTACTAAACCGCTACAGTGGTTTGGCACCACCCTAATCCTGGGAGTCTGAATAAGATAAAAAGGGTAGAAAGACTCAGTGAAGGCCCCTAGCTGCTTTTGCTACCTTGTGGGCACCATGAACTGTTTCTCCTCTGTGAGGCCCCTCTGCCCTGTGCCGCTCTGCCCTGGAGCCATCTGATTATGGACTGAACCCTCTACAGACTGTGAGCTAAATGAGCCCTTTTGCCTTTAACTTTGGGTGTCCGGGTCTTAGTCTCAGCGATAAAGAAAATAACTAACATATATGGCCATGAGAAAAAGTCTTCCGAAGATACTGTTAACGATAACCCTTTAGTTGTTTCAGCTTTCTGTCCCCTTTCAGGGGGATGTGCCTCACAAAGACACTTCTAGCTGGAGAAGCCTCAGAGAACAACTGGTTACAAAGCAGAGCTTGACTCTCCCTGAGGATCCTGACAACTGGCTAAGTTTTGTTCTCATTTTGATCTTTTTTTTTTTCTTTTTTTCAGAATTAAGATAGTTCATGTTGTCCTCACAACAATCTTACAAAAATACCATTGGGGGCTGGAGATTTAGCTCAGTGGTGCCACCACCTGCCTCGCAAGCGCAAGGTCCCAAGTTCAATCCTAGGTACAAAAAAAGAAAAAGAAATTACTACTCCTTTGTTTTATTATGTGGAAACTGAGGCTCAGAACAATTAAGTGGCTTACTTTACTTTCCATTTTCACCTGACTTTTACATACCGCCCCCCTCTGGTCTTCTTAAGAGGTTTGCATCTCTTATTATGGTAAAAGTGTTTGGTTGAGACACCCGGAAACGATTTTGTCAGGGGTTGGGGTATAAACAAATGATGATCTGAAGAGTCTTTCACCCAAGGACCTGGAGCTAAAGTTTCAGCCAGTCCACGCCATGTGCTCCCTGCACTTGCTGCTGCTGGAAGTGGCCACCCTGGGGCTGAGAGTGGAGGCCCTTAGAAGGGTAGGAGGTTAGGGTTGCACTTGGAGCTGGAAAACAATGTGATTCACAAGCCATTAGCCCTCAGCTGCCTTTTGCTTTCCCCACTAGACATGAGCTCATGGAACTGTTTCATGTTCCTTTGGTGGATTTTCCTTTTCCTGCAGTCAGGTTAAATGGAGCCGTCACAGGGAAGCATATTCATCAAGAGCAGCCATTGGCTAGTAATGGGATAATTGTGCCTACCCTGGGACCAAAGAGATGATCACTAGCTGTGCCTCAAGAATGCACAGAGGCCACATTTACGTTTCAGGGCAGCCCCTTTGAAAACTTTGGCATAGCTTCCCCCACGCTGCTTTCCTTCCCGCAGTGTGATGTGAGAACAGCGTCACAGTGCTTGCCTTGTTTAAGCACAAACCGGGCACTGTGCGGCCTGAGAGGTGGATTATGTCCCAGATGAAGGCGGAAATCCTCAGCAGAGATGGGTTCAGCTTCTGCTGGCTCAGGGTAGATATATGATAATACTGTCTGTGCCCACAAACTCCATGGACATCATACCAGTGTAAGGAGTAGCTGAATGTGGAGGAACAAACAGATATTTTCATTATTCATATTCTTGATCTTGACATCGAAGGCTCCTCTCATTTTCTTTTGTCTTCTAGGCTTATTTTCTACTACTGACACGTGTACATGCATGTGTGTGTATGTGTTTAGAAATCAAAAGGAAATAAAATTTATTCGATGTACTTGCTCTGGACACCAGAGAGTGGTTGCCTAGGACACTGCTTTGAGAAGAACTCTGAGGTCACATCCTTTCTTATTCAGCAGGACAAAGATATATGGTTGATTAGTGAGTTCTACCATGGGCGAAAGTGAAGAGGTGGTAGGCATACTTCTGTCGTCATCCTTCTTTGCCCAGTGACTAAGCTTTGTTAGGCTACAGTTTTAGACTTTCTTGCCGTTTTCCTTTGTTAGAAATCCTTTCTTTGTAAATAACTGTTGAAATTCTTCATTATTAAAGGACCATTGCAAATCTGCCGTTTTTCCATGTAGCTGCATTGAGTTCCCCTAAGTAGACATACGTTTCTTTCTTCACCATTTCTTCAGTCTTTGGCAATACCCTTAGTTGAGTACCATTTTCTAGCATACAGAGCTGTGCACCTAGTTCTCCTGGAAGGCTGTGAACTTCTTGATGAGAGAGAAGAAACCTCTTACCTTTATATCCCCACAGCCATTTGCTAGCAGAAAGGCTTGATTCCAAGAATGGGTGTCACTTCTTTTTGTCAAGGGTCCATGTTTTACAGATGGAAAATCCAAGGCTCTGAACGGGAGGGGAGAGTTGCCAGTCACATCAAAAGTCCAAAACACAGACTTCTGGGGTGTTAGAGTTGGAAGGACTCTCACAGGCTACCAGGAAGCCTGACTACAAGGACCTGTTATCTTTGCTTGGTGTCTCTGATTTTGGACTTTGATGATTTAGTTTCATTGTGTTTGCTTTAGGTAAGCATGATTTTATTGTGAACTGTAAAAAAAAAACATTTTTGGAAAGAATCTGAGAGTAAACAAGTATGTATCAGTCCATTCATCCATTTATCCAAAGAAAATTATTGATATTATTCTAGGTCCTAGGGATAGTACAATGTACAAAACAGGCAAAAAAAAAAAAAAATCTGTGCCCTATGGGGTTTGAATTTAAGAAGTACAAATGTTTGATTCTAGTCCTCACAAACTAGAAGCTATAGTTAATGCTGTAATTTTTCCCATTATATAGATGAGGTTATCAAGCCCAGAAAGGTAAAGTAAACTGTCCAGTGCTGCATGTAGAAGGTGGTTGAAATAAGATTTGAATTCAAGTAGTTTCACTCCAGCCCCTCTTCCCAAACTATGACTGGATTGCCACATGTTACAGATGGAACAGTGAGACTCAGAGAGTGTAGGCCACTAAACTAAGGCCACACAGCTAGTTTATCTGATTCTCACTGTAAGTGCTTTTCATGCTACCAGTCTGTCTTTCTTTCCCATACTGTGGGAGGGAATGGGACAGACAAAACCAATGGATACCATGGCTTATAAGATCTAAGAACATGTAATTCTCTTGTAGGATAGACATGAGGTGTTTGTTTCTCATTTTGGCAAGGTGGTGGGAGTGTGGGGAGCAGACTTCCAACACACCAAATATTACTCTAATTGGCTCAAATGCTATGATTGTGTAAAGTTCGAGAAATTATGAGTGAACCAGACAGTTAGGCCACTGCAGCTGGTTGGCAAATTATTGGCCCAAGTGAAAGAGAGAGAGAGAGAGAGAGAGAGAGAGAGAGAGAGAGAGAGAGAGAGAGAGAGAGAGAGAGAGAGAGAGAGA
>NW_022900928.1:14112100-14125548 GCF_012274545.1 Fukomys damarensis
AGAGAGAGAGAGAGAGAGAGAGAGAGAGAGAGAGAGAGAGAGAGACAGAGAGAGAGAGAGAGAGAGAGAGTGAGAAACTCAGACTAATTATCCCAGACTACTTAGCCCAGGATAATTGATCCAAAAATTATGAGTTCCAAGAAGGCCAACACTCACTTAAATTTAGATTTGGACTGTACTCCTGACACACGCACACAAATGCCCACTGTTTCCTGGACACCCACTCAGCACACACAATCGGCCCCTTAGCTCTGCCAGCCCGCAGGAACAAAAGGGATTTTGATTCTGATTATTTTTAAACTTTAATGGCAAATTCTTTCCTTCGCCACATTAAAAAATAAAGGCCGTGCATAGTACCATTAAGGGACTGCTTGCTGCTGCTTGATTCTCGGAGGCACTTACGTTGTTTAAATTTTAATTTCCGGGTTGAAATTTTTATTGAAAACATCACTATCTTTCTAAACAACAACAAAAAACGTTTCTTCTCTTGTCACCGCACTAGTCTGTCCTTTTACTAGGCTCAGTTTGCCTCAGTGGGAGGCCTTGCTGCTTCTCCAGGCTCCTTCTGGGAAGCTTCCTTCTGGGAAGCCCTGCTCCAGCCCAGTGACCTAATTTGCTATTCCTGCCTGGACAAATGGTCATTACTACTATTATTATGCTTAGTGTCTTTGCTTTATAATCCAGAGTTTGTTTTAGGGACAGGGAGAAGACTTAAGTCTTCAAATCTTTGACCACTCAGAGACAAAGTCTGGCACACTATGATGATGGCAGTGACTGTGGCAGCGATTGATGATGATGATGATGATGATATCACGATAGTGACAGTGACAAAACCCTTGGACAGTTCCATGTGCCAGGCCCAGCTTCAGGGCATCAGCTCCCTGCTTTCTTTAACACAGTGGGAGAAAACTATTGCTACCCCCACTTTGGAGGAGAGGAGACAAATTGGAAGGGCTCACTGCATCACAGAATGGGAGATGCAACTATCTATTCTTCAAGAACAATGTTGACAACAGCAGATACCACTGGACAATGACACGGGAAGGACTCAGTGAGATCTAGAGAGTTGGTTAAACACTGGCAAAAACCAGGAAGAGTTCATGATAAAGAGAACATTTCAGCTAAATGTGGAAAGTGGGGTAGGATTTTGACATGTAGAGAATAAGAAAAAGGCCAGAAAGTGTCTTTAGTAAAGGGAAAAGATCGTAGCAGTGTGTTTGGAAATAACTGGCCGAGACACTGGAGGAGGCATGGAGGTAGGACAGGATGAAGGGAGGCCGTGCTGTGTTCGTGGAGGCTCTTGGATATCGGCCCACAAGTATTGGTTGTTTCCCAGTTGGTCAGTGGAGTCATCTAAGTATTTTAATCAGGGAGTGACTACATTGGAAATGTAGTTCAGAAAGATCACTGTAGCAAAGGGTGAAAGAGGATTTGGGGAAAGGCAGAAGGTGGGAAAATCAGCAGGATTATTGGTAGAAGCTCTTCCCAGTCCTACTTCTTGTCTGGCCATGCTGTGCTTGCTGACTGACCTTGAGTCAGGCCTTCAACTTTGGACATCCCGGTGGCCCCGGTGGGGGTGGGGGGTAGGGGATAGGTGGGTCCCAGTTTGACCCTCCGATAGCTCTCTGCTGCCCCCGCCTGGCCAAATGGCCCCAGCCACAGTTCATTTGCAGGGCCTGGCCAGGGGATCCAACATGTGCCAATGTCCCGGTAAGGAATACAGCTGCTACTCCAACTGGCAGAGATTCAGAGCACATGCTCTGTACTGGGCATGTTCATATTTTTACATGTATAGAGTACTTACCGGTAACCTCACAGGAAAGCAGGTACCATTATGACTTTGCTCAAGGAAGAGCACTGAAGCGTAGAAATTCTCTTCCTTCGGATGGTAAGGTGGAAAGAGCTCACCACATACCTACCCAAAGGTTCTTTTCTCTGAGCCACTTCTGCCCAGACCTTGGTCCCCAGTGGAGGATATACCATGAGCTTCAGCCAGGGTGTGCCTGTCTCAAGGAGTGGCCCGTAGGAGTGGCATGAGAAGGGGGTCAGGATTGTGGGACAAGAGGGAAATGGGAGGCAGAGGACCTAGAAGGAGAAGCAGAAAGCCAGAAAGAAGCCAGGTGGATGCCAGAGCTGTGCTCCACATGAAGGCTGCGACTGGCATGGGGCTTGGGGGCTGGCTTGTGTATTTGTTGACTTTCTTAAACAGACAGGGTTCTTATTGCTCAAAGAAACATTTACAACTTGATATTTTAGGGCTTGGTCTCTGGCTCATAGAAAAGTTCTATTGAGGAACCTTTCAAAGCACCTTTCAAGCCAAGACCAAGGCCCTGAGGAGATGGGAGACAGAACAGAGTCATTTTAATGGAAGCATAGTGGGGTGGGACGAGCCAGGTTGGGCGCAGCTGGCAGTCTGCAAGAGCAAGTGCCCTGGAGAGGGGTGGGGAGAGGCAAATGGGAATTTCTGCCACTTCCCAGATTTGCCTGGGGCCAGCCCTGGGCACAATGATAACATTTCTTTAAAATAACTCTCAGGAATCCTAGTAGGAGAGGGCAAAGAGGCATACCTTCCCACCATTAAGTCCATCCTACCAGCTCAAGATCTTGCTGAGATCAGCTAAGCTGTGAATATGTTACATGAAGTGTCAGACCAGGGGTGGGAGTAAAAGCTGGATGTGTCCATGTGTGTCTTCAGTGACACCCTTTCCCTGTGCCTAGTAGGTCATGCTGGTGTCCCAAATGCTTCCTGCCTTCTGGCTGATGGTGAAATGCAGCCTCAGCTGAGCCCCTTCCCAGACAGCCTAATGAAAGGATGCAAATAAAAGTGGGAAGGAAACCTTTTGGGGAGTGTTACTCCTATTGTGTTGGCAGAAAATGGAGACCATCTTAAAGATCAGAGAGATTTGTTTTGTAAGGATATATGTAGACCAAATATGATATTTGCTTATGCTTCAAATTTAAGATGGCCCTGTGAACTGGCTTCTCTATTGAGCTATGAAGTTCTGGGTTCACAGAATCTTTGTTTCCATCTACTCCAATCAGATCTCAAGATCAAGAAGAGAACTTTGTCTCTCTGTGACAGCCCACATTGTGGAGGGAGCCTGAGCGACTGGCTTAGCTAATTACTATTGCTCACATTGGAGAGCATTTTTCACGACCACGTCATGGGGTACAATCTGGCCAATGGACAAGTCACCTTGGACAGTGGTGGTTCAGTTGCTGGCCACTTGGTACAGTGAATAGCTTATGGCTCCTTCCTTTAGCACATTTGTAATCAGGTTGGTTTGCACTGGAGGATGTGCAGACATTGGCGTCATGAAAGATATGTCCAAGGCAAGCATGTGCCTGATTTTGGTCTCCATGGAAGTCATTCAAGGAGTAGGGGAAGGAAGGAAGGAAAGAAGAAACTGAGGAACATACGTAGAAATAAAAAGGTATTAGCTGGAACCATAGAAGTCTAAGTTGAAATATAATTTAAGGAAGTTGATCACTGAAGAAAGGAACTAATGTTCAGATAATAAACCAGTTTGAAAAGCCATCTTCTCTTCTTCAAGAGATTTCTCAAAGCAGATGATTTAATGGATAAGCCACCCTCTTTATGTATAAAAGGGTAGGTCTGTCCCCCTCATTGGGATTCACTGAGAAATGCTCAAGTAAAGATCTTGTCAACATAGAACAATTGAAATACATAAGATTAAGAGTTAAATGCAAAAGATCAAACCACAGAATAGAAAGAAAAATTAAAATTTGAGGAACTATCTGAATTAGAAGTGGATTTATAATATTAAAACCAATATAAATACCAAAAAGAAAAATTGATATATAAAAATATAATTCTTCTCAATGAGAAAAAATAACAAATTAAAATAGGAAAACAAAATTAGTATAAATGTGAATGGATCAATTGCCTGATTATATGAAAATTTCATAAAAATTGATAAAAACCCCACTAAATTCTTATTGGGTTATACGGGGAGGCTACCAACATGCACAAAAAATAGGAAATATATAATTAATAAATATTTGAACAAAATTTCTGACAAACCAATCAGAGCAATGAAAACTAAAATAATAACTTGCTGCTTCTACCACTGACTCCTGGCTTTTTCCCACCCAACTTAGCAAAGACACCACATTGGTGCAGCGACAGTAAAACAGCCGTCCTTTTCCACTGTGGGAAGAAATTTATGGTGATATTCACTTTTTGGAAAAGAACAGAGAGAGGGATGAGTCTACGGGAATTTGTTCTTAAGAGAAAAATTTAGAATTCATGAAAGTTTTTATCATAACAAATCATGAGGAAAGCCTTATCTTTATGTGAACCGTGGCCCCTGTGTGCAGGAATATGTCACTTTTAGGATATGTCTAGCAACCTGTGCAAATGCTGACATCATTGTGTTAAATCAGTCAAAGCTGAGCACACAACTATTAACAAAGAAGGTGCAGCTAAAAAAAAAAGCACACCAGAGCACGAGTAATAGCACCAGTGCTGCCACTACTTAATGGACAATTCTGAGTCGTTTTGGTTTTTTTCTTTGTGTGTTTGTTTCATTTTGTTGCTTTTTTTCTTTAGTCTAACACTTATTGTTCTTGCAATATAAAGAAAACAAAACAGAAAAAGTGAGTGTGGGATTTTGTTTGAACATGAATGCAACAAGTAAACAAATAAATGGGACTGGGAGTCAGGGGAGAAACATGCAGGGCTGAGCTCCTCCCTCCCTCCACTCTTCTCCCCCTGTGCTGCGGCAGCTTTGTGTCGCAGTCACTGGCTTGACCCTGAACACTGAGGATGGCCCTGATCGCTGGAAGCCAGCTCCTGTAACCATTTTGTTTTAGTAGCCCAGGCAGAAGCCAAAGGGACCAGGATCATTCTGGAAAAGCTCTTCAAGTCATGCTCATGGGGTTTCTTCTCTGCCCTCCTGGTGTGCATGAGGAAGCACAGGGCTCCAACTCTTGAAGTTTGTTGTACCACCACCATGAAGGAAGTCAGCCTGGCCTCAAAATCCTGGCGATCCTCTTGCCTCAGCCTTGCCAGTGCTGGGATTCCAGGCCTGTGCCACCACACCCAGCTACACTTTGTTTTGATTCTTGCTGCTTTAACTAGAAAGCCCCTACGTGTGCTAGGGTTCAATTCCCACTAACAGAGTAACACACACACACACACACACACACACACACCCCTATCAAAAGGGTCAGGAGCCTTTAACAATGCTTAGTCTTGCTTTGGGAGGAAGCCCCAAAAGGTGGTCCATTTAAGTATTATGATTCATTCATGGGCACATCTGTGGGTCTTGGCGGGATTAAAGTGGGAATGACCGTGTGTGACTGTAAAGAGTCATCTTCTACAGCAGTCAGTGAGGAACAGGGTCAAGTGTGGCGCTGAGGAAGTGGAGTCACCTAGGGTTCATCCATCCTCCAAGGATTATATTGACCTGTGCCAGAGATGGAGACAAACCAGACATCATTCCCAACACAGCGGCAGTGCCAGCCACAGGAAAGTGGGCCGGGGCTCTACAGCGGCACCATGTGGTGGGGAGAAGCATTGTAGCAAAAAAGGAGGCTGCATAGCAGACCAGAGGGCTTGTTCAGGAGCGATGTCCGGTGGGTCCCTTTCTGACTGTACAAGCCTTCAGGGTTCTTGCTCCAGTGGAAAGTGGAGCACTCAAGAATGCGATGTTGGTTGAAATATCTACTTTGGGGTTAGGAGCTATCAGGGGTGTTTGAAATTGACTTTGAGGAAATGAGAGCCATGGCATAACAATGCCCACACTTGGGAGATCTGAGGAGATTCACGCTGACACGTCCAGATGGGAGTGTCGAAGCCCAGGCAGAAGGCCTTCCTCAGCTCGAGTGGCAGAACTGGCTCCCTACGCAAATTTCTTATTCCTAGCTCAGTTCTTTCGCTACGGACTCCAACTATTTGCTGCAGAATCTTTACAGTCTAGAATGCCCCAGGGTACAACTCCACCTTCTCTTTCCTTCCCTGGTAGCCCCCATGTGTCTCTTCATGCCTTTCTCTGTTTGCTTTTGTTGTGTCAGATTCACACGCTGCTACTCTGGATCTGACCAGGGAGAGAGGTGGGCAGGACAAAGATTATCCCGTGGGAATTGGGGGAAGGCTGTAGGACAGAGTTGAAGCCACAGTCTCAAAGATGGCCAAGTAATGCAGATGAACACATTGGATATGTTTAATGTCACTACTCGTATGCCGCCCCGTAGACTTCTGTAATCCACCAGAAGCAATTCTTGGTTCAGCAACTTTGTTTACATTGTTCATGCCTACTTATCAGACAAGAAAAACAATGTATATGGAGTTAGACAATATGTATGGTATGAAAACCATTTGGCCTCTCTAACTAAGCCTTGTTCCATTATCTGTAAAATAGATGCACTCAATTGTTTTACTGGGTTAAATAAAACAATGTAATATTGAGCCTGACGTATAACAGATAATTAAACAATCTTTGATTTCTTTCTCCTTTTTAAAGATACTCCTATTGAAGAGAAATGCTGAAACAAAAATACAGGAGTGAGGAGCCCCAGCACTCTTGGTTACTCCTGCCAGCCCACCTGGGTGTTTGGCAAATGTCTCAGCACTCAAAAGCAGCTAATTATGAAAGTTAGATACTGTGATAAAGAAATGTGGGAGGAAAATATATTGACCTATTTCCTGGAGATAGGGAACTATTCTGCCAAAACAAAGATGTTTCCACAGAGTGGGTTGGTTTTGATAAATAATTAACTCGGGTGGATTTCATTGTGTCTGGAGTAGTAATTACAACAACATGTTCACACCCCTGGAGTTCTATTATTGTCACATTTGCCATGATAAAATCTCCTTTGAAAAAACTGTGCTCAGAAAGTTGGCTATGAAGTAGTGCTCTGGTCTGAAGAATACCATGAAAACTTTCATAGTTTATGGACTACATTTTTAAAGGGATCAAAAGATGTTCTATTGTTTCCAACTGGCCTCACTGAAACCAAGGTAAATGAAATCGTATTGCCTTGGAAAGTATTTCATGACCACCAGAGTAGAACAACTCTCCTGTTGTCCTCTTGAGAACATTACTCCACTCAACAGTTGCTGAGTGTACTGTCACTTGCCAAATGTCTTTCTCTGTGCCAGCTGTTGGGTTAGGGTGTGGCTATAGCAATAGCTAGAACTAAGGCGATGATACATTATGATATAGTTAGAGGAGTGGTGAACTCAAGAGACTGATTCAAATGTAAGCTCTTTTGCTAACAAAATTTAAATGTCTCAGTGTCCCCTTCTGTGACGTGAAATAATTGGATTAAATGGAAAATAGCTTTGAATTTCTAGGTCAATTCTGGAGGAAGAGCCTGCACTGAATGATATTCTGAGGTTATGCCCATGCTTGGTGGGAAGGAGCTTTATGAAAGAATAAAGGAATGCTTCAACTATTCTGAGTGAGACCATACAAGTAGAAAAGGAGGAGGAAATGGAGGTAACAGAAGGAACTAAAGACACAGGCAGAAACAATGCTGTGTGTCCATCAGTCTTCATTTGCCTTCTGGGACTTTTATAACTACACTTCCCAGCTCCCTTTACAGGGGAGTGAGAACTACATTTCCCAGCTCCCTTTACAGCGGAGTGAGGCCATGACTAAACTCTAATGAATAGAATGTGGGCAGAAATGCTGGCATGACCCCTGAAACACCCTGTGTTTCTCCATACTCAGTTTCCCATGCTTGATCCTTTGCTCCTCCCAGTCGGAAGCGGAAGATCCAAAAGAGAACTCTGCAGTGGAACCACTAGAGAGAGGGGGATTGGATCCCTCGAGCACTGCTTAAGGCTTACTTCTAAAGCTGAACAGGGCGAAGACATAGGTAAAAAAACAAGTTTTTTTAAACCACTCAAATTTTTGGATTATTTGTTACAGCATTTAGTGTATCCTGTCTGAACACTGTGGGATATTCCAGTTATAGTTTGGCAAAGGTGATTTTTGGTGTGCGTATCCCTAATGGCTAATATGAAATTATTCACCTTCCTCTTTCACTCCTCCTTCATCTCAGCCCCACCCCTAAGTCACAAGTGCTTTGTGAGAATACCAGTTTTTGGTGAAGTTTCAGGAAAAAGATGAATGTAATATCTGGGTTGATACAGAGAAGAGACTATCCCAAATGCAGAAATGCTGATGGAAATATATCCAAAGTACTACCTAAATCCTCTAAGACATTGCAATAGACTCATAGAAGACGTGAAATGAGATTTCAACTCATGTTTGTCTAGACAGAGGGAAGGGAGACTCTAGCTGACCTCAGGGTTGCCAGGACTTAAGAACTCAAAACAAACTAGCCGTCTAGGCCATCCCTGAATCAGGGGCCTCCCTCAAGATCTTGCTCGTGTCTCAATCTGCCTTCCAATTTGCCACCTCCCTTTGCTGTCATGTCTGCTCTTTCAGACAACTCAGAAAACTGAATACCACAAGAACGCTGTGCTCTAGAGTAGAGTGTCTATCAAGCAATCCAAAGACTCAACATCCTTTGGTGATGGGTTAGAGTCTGGCTCCAGATTTTCGATAAGTGAAATAAAATGAGACGTTTGTGGAGCAGGGCAGCTCGGTCCTCAGCTTTAGAGATGGAGCTGCTTATGAAATAGAATTGAGTTCTGTGAAATTCCTGGAATATATACTTGCCTGTTTTCTTAAACTACATTTAGATAAAAGATCGGATCGGCTATGATTAGCTACCAATGAATCAGTGCCAGTGGACAGTGGAATAATTTCCCTAGGGTCAAATTTCACCATAGCTTTTAAAGAATACATATTTTTTTAAGATGTGAATTTCAGATTCAAAGTGTTCTCCTTTTGCTAAGACTTTGGGATTGGTGCCAGGTGGATGTGTTAACTTTCCAGGCCAGTGGCTGAAATCTGAACCTTTGTTTTCCTTTGAAATTGTTTGTCAGATTTTAATGTTTCAAGGCTGGAGATCCAGATGTATCCCCTATGCTGTTCACAGTTTGTATGCTCTCAGATGCAGGGTGATTTAGTTACATTTTAGAACCAACACCTCCTTGCTTTTCTGCTCCCTCCTTAGGCAGCTCCCAAAGGCAAGAGCAATGGAAATTCTCAGAAACTCAGGGTTGGTATTGTCTATTTTAAGAGCATACAGTATTAGGAGATATTGAAATATGGCTTGATGCAAACTAGTTGCTTAATAGTTGCACAAAATAATGGCCAAAGAGGTAAAGTAATAACAAAGGTCATACCATGAGTCTGGGCCATTAAAAGAAAACATAAAATGATAAAATATTTTTGATGCACTGTAATTTGTTTAAATTATACTTTAAAACAGTATAGGTAAAAGTAAAGAATAAAAAAAGTAAGAAGAAAAGGAGAAAGATTTTAGCATGAGAAAATGAAAAAGAAATCCATGAAAGTTATTCCAAAAAGATAGTTCATAAACCTTTCTTCTTCCCCAAAATAAAATTGAAGTATATATAACAAAGACTGAACCACAGTTGAAAGTAGGCAAATACTCAATCTCAATACTCTGAACATTGTGCAAGTGGCTCTCAGATTCACAACGATTTGGATAGACTTGAAAGAAAACATCCAGCATGGGTACCTGACGCTCCTCAGAACAATTGTAACAGGACAAAAACAAAAGGATTGAAACCCCAAACTTTGCTTATATTCCAGATTTGGAGACATTTGGATTAAGATACAGACCATGTTCCATTAAGAATTTTTTCTCGGTTTTGATAAGAATGGACTATAAAGTCTGGGCTGGCATTGCTGCCAACATTTCTATTGACCTTTCCAAGATATGAGAGGCACTGAGAGCAAATTTCTTGGGATTCAATGTTTGACCTATAGAGAAGCAGCAAACAGGCTCAGTAGGGTGTGAAAAAAAATCAATGGATGGCTACACCAAGCCAAAGACGTGAAAAACAAGGATGGCAATGAGAACAGCATCTTTTACAACCAGTTACCTTGAGAGGGAAGCAAGCCCCAATCCAAAGCTCAGCTCTGTTCCTCCATGACACAGGAGAACTGTGTCACTAGTATAGTGGTACTATTTTTGGTTATTGCCAGAAATTATAGAGAAAAAGAGTAAAGACAAAATTCTTTAATTGTGGTTACACAAAACCCCAGCTCTCCGTCCACACCCTTTGGGCACTTAAGTGACTACAGGGGAAAAAAATCTAGTGTTCCAATTCATATTCCAAAGAAAAGATTTAAACAGTGCTCACAGCAACGAGAAAACCACACCAACTTGGGGACAAAGCAGCTCTAGATACAATGGCCCTGTTCAAAGACAAATGAAAAGAAATCCTTGCAAATAGGAGACCATAGTAAGAATTAGCAACAATAAATAAACACATGAATAAATGAAGCAGACATAAAAAATTCAAATAGAGGAAAATATTGAAAGAAGATACATTTAAGGAAATAAAAAAGCATTTTAATTGGAACTAATTACAAATTTGAGAAAAAAATATGAACTGGGAAATATATTAATCATTATGCAGCTGATTAAAATAGGAAGCAAACAGGTAGAGGCAAAGAAAAGAATTAGTGAAAGACTAATGTAAGTTTAAAAATGAAGCATTAACATTCAAAGACTTAAATTAATATCTGAAAATATTAAATCAAGACTATGGAGACAGCATGGAGAAACCAAAAAGATGAAGAACAAATAGAAAAAGATTGAAACATCCACCAGCGTGATAATAAAATTGGGAGAACAGACATTGGGACAAAAAAATCATGATAAGTGGAAAAGAAATTTATTCCAAGACTTACAAGAAGAAAAATTTTCAGGTTTGATGAGTAAATGTTATTCTAATGTAAAGGGTTAACCCTGCATCAGGAAACATAACAGAGAAAAAAAAATCCATCAAAAATAGCCCAATGAAGCTATTAGATTTCACACACACACACACACACACACACACACACACACACACAAGTGGAGGGGATATCCCTTACATGTCAAGAGAGTTGCATTACTGAAGGGGAAAAAACAAATCCAGTTGATTTCAAGATGTCAGAAAAATAATTGAGCTGGAAACAATGCTTATGTGATCAGTTAAGTTGCCACTGATGTGTAAAACCAATAGAAAGCTCTTCTGAAATATAAAGGATCTTGGGAAATATTTTGGTCTATGTATTTTCCTGAAAAATTTACATAAAGATGTGACTCCAACAGATAGGAGATTAAAAAATAATAATATAAGAGCTCAGGAGTGGGCAAATCTCAGTATGAAAGGGCTAAGTTGAACATTAAATATGACAAACATAATTACACCTGAAGAACTGATAATTGCAGTTAATATGGTTTGCAAACATTGCCTGTTTTAGAGAGAAATAAGGCAATATTAAGATTAAAAACAGAATTATAATAAAATTTCAAAAATAACATTGTAATAGATTGGAGAAAACACCTATAGCATCCATTTTATCATGTAGGAAGGATTGAATTAATAAATGCCAATAGGTTTGGTTTTCAAAACCACATTTGACCTTAATTACACATTTTGATGTAAAAATCCAAAAGAAATGAAATATTAGATATGTTGCTGGTTTTGAAGATAGAGGAAGGGGCCACAAGCCATGGCATGGGGGTAGCTTCTAGAAACTGGAAAGATCAAGGAAATGGACTTCCTGGGAGCCTCCAGAAAGGAACACAGCCCTGTCCATACCTTGATTTTAGCCCAGTGAGATTGGGCTTATGAACCCCCCAGATCTGAGATAGTGAATTTGTATTGTTTGTGGTAGGTAGTATGGCAGCCATAGCAATAATTACACCTACCATCTATACTGTTAGTATTGCTATGAATATGAATGTTAGAAGAAAATAGCAATTATTATGTGGTAAGATTGCATAGCTGGAAAAATATCAAAATAATCAACAAATCTAGAAAACAGTAAATCAAGAGAACCATTTTAAAAGACTACTATAAAAGAGACTAATGTAAAAATAAAAATAAAATAAGTTTTCTTATGTTTCCATAATAAATAACAAATAGGATGCAATAAAGAATCCATTTACTGTAGCAAAAATACATATAATACATGGATTAAGTTAAACAAAATATGTGCAAAGTTTGAGGAAAACTGATACACAACTATTCATGAAGCAGGAGAAGTGAGGACATTTCCTCATTCTGACATCAATAGTCTTATTATTGCAAAGACCCTCCTAAAAATCAAATTGAATAAAATCTCAAACAATATATCCACAGTCTTAGTGATGAGAGATTTTCAAAATTACTCTAACATTCATCTCTGGGAGATTAAATATACAAAATTAACTAGGAAGAATAATACCATATAAAAGAGTTTTTAGAAAAAAGCCATGAAGGTATATTATTTAAAATAGTATTGTATTACTTTAGGCCTAAAAGATAGTTGTTATAGAATTGAGCATTTCAGAAGTAGATTCCAATAAATATAGAAATATATTAATGATAAAATGACATTTCAGGCGAGCGATAGAAAAATGTCTACTGTTTAAAAACTAGCAGGTATAGTTAATTGGCCATTTGAAAAACAATGAAGATGAATAAATACTTTATGTATCATATAAAATGAATTTCACACAGCTCACATATTAAAAATAAAAATTAAATTCATGAATATCAAACAGTGGTGATAAACATTATTATTTTCTTAGGCATGAGGTCATACACATTTATAAGCAATTAAAAAAGAGATTAGCCCTGTTTCAAATTTCTGTATAGAGCAAGATGTTTAAAGTCAAAATTCTAGAAATAAACTGAAATATCTTTAAGTAAGAAAAATGCCATAGAGTCTGATAGTAAGTTGGGTAAAAATTATAGGAAGCCATTGGGGAAAAATAAATATGAATGCCCCTAAACAGCTGAAGAGATAATCCAACTTAATCTTCAATATAATAAACACATAAAACCTGTGACATGCTCGCTCTGTGTCGCGAGCCGGCGACGCAGAGCACTGTCCAGCAGTGTCTCAAACCTGAAAGAGCAGCGGATGAAATATCTAAGTAAGAAAAATGCCATAGAGTCTGATAGTAAGTTGGGTAAAAATTATAGGAAGCCATTGGGGAAAAATAAATATGAATGCCCCTAAACAGCTGAAGAGATAATCCAACTTAATCTTCAATATAATAAAAACATAAAACCTGTGACATGCTCGCTCTGTGTCGCGAGCCGGCGACGCAGAGCACTGTCCAGCAGTGTCTCAAACCTGAAAGAGCAGCGGGGTGGAGATGGGGCAGAGAGAAAGGAAGGACGCCAAGACAAGAGTCTGATCAAGGCGGCGTTTATTGCCGGCAAGCACCGGCCTTTTAAAGCAAAAAACCACAAACTATTATGGGATGGGTTTACCATAGTAACTGAAAGGTCACACAGGAAAAGAGCAAACAGGTTCACCAAAACAACCCACCGTGAGTAGTAGTAACCCGGACAACCACACATCTAAAGGTCAGAGACAAGAAACTGT